>NW_027268021.1:0-10643 GCF_963676685.1 Mytilus edulis
TTTGAACAGACAACATGTATAGAGACGGAATGCACACAATGTAATTTCTTTTGTCATTGTAGGAAATTGACATTTTGATGGCAGTTCACAAACAGTGCATGATTTGGATTTATTTGATCCGGTGTAACTTTAAAACACATTTATTGATTATTTTCTGATAATGTACATTTTTCAGCACCTGTTTTGTAACACAGATTAGTATTTCAATCTCGGAGCGGACATTTTATTGTAGGCTTTTACTGAAATTTACGGACCTAGCAAGCAATTTTTACGGCATTGCAATTTTTTTCTCTAGGAAAAGCTTTGAGAGATATCTGCACCAAATTTTTTTACAAACTTTTAGTACATGTATGCCCTGCTGACTGCAAATTTTGAGGTCGATTGTATTTGTAGTTTCAGAGAAAATGTGGATTTTTTTTTCAGAAGTGACGCAAGAACAATATTAAATTTCAATTTTTCATGAAACATGATTGATTGATCATGAAACATGATTGATTGATCATGATCATGATTGATTGATCATGATCATGATCATGATTGATTGATTAATTTATTGATTAGTTGGTTGGTTGGTAAAACACGTTGGATAGGCCAATTCAAACAGCGAAAAAGAAACAAAAAAGATCTTGGACCCTATATTAAACACACGAGACGGAAACATGATTGATTGATTGGTTGGTTGGTTGGTTGGTTGGTTGGTTGGTTGGTTAAACACGTTGGATAGGGCCAATTGAAACACCGAAAAAGAAACAAAAAAGATCTTGGACCCTATATTAAACACACGAGACGAGACGGAAACTTGATTGATTGATCATGATTGATTGATTGATTGATTGATTGATTGATTGATTGGTTGGTTGGTTGGTTGGTTGGTTGGTTGGTTGGTTAAACACGTTGGATAGGGCCAATTGAAACAGCGAAAAAGAAACAAAGAAGATCTTGGACCCTATATTAAACACACGAGACGAGACGGAAACATGATTGATTGATCATGATTGATTGATTGATTGATTGATTGATTGATTGATTGATTGATTGATTGATTGATTGATTGATTGATTGATTGGTTGGTTGGTTGGTTGGTTGGTTAAACACGTTGGAAAGGGTCAATTGAAACAGCGAAAAAGAAACAAAGGAGATCTTGAACCCTATATTAAACACATGAGACGGAAACATGATTGATTGATTGATTAATCATGATCATGATTGGTTGATTGATCATGATCATGATTTGTTGATTGATCATTATTGATTGATCATGATTGGTTGGTTGGTTGGTTGGTTGGTTGGTTGGCAAACACACATAAAATTCTTCAAGTCGTGCCCCAAATCACATATGTACATGACCTTGACCTTTGACCTTGTGACCTTTGTCACGGTCATTGCTTCACAATGTCATTGCAAAAGACCCTATGGGTCAAGGACCTTTTGTTTAAGTGTTTTGCCTAATAATGGCTTTTTATAAACCATCAATGGGGGTTATGTCCCTTACATAATGGTAAAACCAATACAGTCATAATGTAACAAAGTTGCCCCTTGAAGTACTGAACATTTTTCACTGCTTAAATTTTCTGTATCTATAACCATTCAAGAATTATAGGGAAATCAAAGACATATGAAAATCTAAAATATGACCTTGACCTTTGACCTTGACCTAATTTTCTAAGTTAGGACCCAGGGGACTCAAATAAAAACATTCCAGGGTTATACGGTTAACGGTTTATGAGTTAAAAAAACATACCGACAAATTTATTCCGTAAAGGTACATAACTCCTATAAAATTTCATCGAATCGCTTCGATCCAAATTAGCCAAAAATTCCTGAGGATGTAACGAACAATTTGTAAAAAGAATTTTGTCGCTTTCTTATTTTGTTACGAAGGAGATGCACACACATGACAAACAGTGAATAGGGAGATAACTCTTACAAAGAAAATGGTTCGGCTTAGCAGGGTGAAATTTAAAAGCGCATAACCTATACGATACAATATGAAAAAAATCTAAGCGACATATTGCGAAACAAACATTTATCGCAAGAACAAAATTTGGCGGAAGAAAAAAAAAAAATAATAATAATAATAATCAGAACAAATACAATAGGCTTTCCACAGAAAAGTGGAAAGACCTAATAATATGGAAAAAACTGGAGTTGTCGTTCGTTTTACGTTGATAGGATAGATAGCACACAACCTACATTCAGTTGTAAGTGGAGGGTTAAAAAAAAAGGGGGGGGGGGCAAAAGGGGGTCTCGGGGAGATTTTTTTTTTTTTTTTTATTAACGGAACAGAATGGTTAAAAAGGTTTTTTACAATATAAATCAATTGCTTTAAAAAAGCAATTGTAGGGGGTCTTTCCCCCTTTAAAATTAATTGAATTGGGGGTGGGGGGTGTTTGTTTGTTTGTTTGTTTGTTTGTTTGTTTGTTTATTTGTTTCTGTATGGGGTCTATATTATTGTTACCGGAGAAGTTTCATGTTTAGTTTGGAAAGTTTTTCTTTTATTTTAGGTACAGCGCGCGCGCCACATCACGTGACACGGGTTTATAATAACGAAAAGATAGTCTTTTTATTCCTTTTTAGGTGGGGACTTTGAACAGACAACATGTATAGAGACGGAATGCACACAATGTAATTTCTTTTGTCATTGTAGGAAATTGACATTTTGATGGCAGTTCACAAACAGTGCATGATTTGGATTTATTTGATCCGGTGTAACTTTAAAACACATTTATTGATTATTTTCTGATAATGTACATTTTTCAGCACCTGTTTGTAACACAGATTAGTATTTCAATCTCGGAGCGGACATTTTATTGTAGGCTTTTACTGAAATTTACGGACCTAGCAAGCAATTTTTACGGCATTGCAATTTTTTTTCTCTAGGAAAAGCTTTGAGAGATATCTGCACCAAATTTTTTTACAAACTTTTAGTACATGTATGCCCTGCTGACTGCAAATTTTGAGGTCGATTGTATTTGTAGTTTCAGAGAAAATGTGGATTTTTTTTTCAGAAGTGACGCAAGAACAATATTAAATTTCAATTTTTCATGAAACATGATTGATTGATCATGAAACATGATTGATTGATCATGATCATGATTGATTGATCATGATCATGATCATGATTGATTGATTAATTTATTGATTAGTTGGTTGGTTGGTAAAACACGTTGGATAGGGCCAATTCAAACAGCGAAAAAGAAACAAAAAAGATCTTGGACCCTATATTAAACACACGAGACGGAAACATGATTGATTGATTGGTTGGTTGGTTGGTTGGTTGGTTGGTTGGTTGGTTAAACACGTTGGATAGGGCCAATTGAAACACCGAAAAAGAAACAAAAAAGATCTTGGACCCTATATTAAACACACGAGACGAGACGGAAACTTGATTGATTGATCATGATTGATTGATTGATTGATTGATTGATTGATTGATTGGTTGGTTGGTTGGTTGGTTGGTTGGTTGGTTGGTTAAACACGTTGGATAGGGCCAATTGAAACAGCGAAAAAGAAACAAAGAAGATCTTGGACCCTATATTAAACACACGAGACGAGACGGAAACATGATTGATTGATCATGATTGATTGATTGATTGATTGATTGATTGATTGATTGATTGATTGATTGATTGATTGATTGATTGGTTGGTTGGTTGGTTGGTTGGTTAAACACGTTGGAAAGGGTCAATTGAAACAGCGAAAAAGAAACAAAGGAGATCTTGAACCCTATATTAAACACATGAGACGGAAACATGATTGATTGATTGATTAATCATGATCATGATTGGTTGATTGATCATGATCATGATTTGTTGATTGATCATTATTGATTGATCATGATTGGTTGGTTGGTTGGTTGGTTGGTTGGTTGGCAAACACACATAAAATTCTTCAAGTCGTGCCCCAAATCACATATGTACATGACCTTGACCTTTGACCTTGTGACCTTTGTCACGGTCATTGCTTCACAATGTCATTGCAAAAGACCCTATGGGTCAAGGACCTTTTGTTTAAGTGTTTTGCCTAATAATGGCTTTTTATAAACCATCAATGGGGGTTATGTCCCTTACATAATGGTAAAACCAATACAGTCATAATGTAACAAAGTTGCCCCTTGAAGTACTGAACATTTTTCACTGCTTAAATTTTCTGTATCTATAACCATTCAAGAATTATAGGGAAATCAAAGACATATGAAAATCTAAAATATGACCTTGACCTTTGACCTTGACCTAATTTTCTAAGTTAGGACCCAGGGGACTCAAATAAAAACATTCCAGGGTTATACGGTTAACGGTTTATGAGTTAAAAAAACATACCGACAAATTTATTCCGTAAAGGTACATAACTCCTATAAAATTTCATCGAATCGCTTCGATCCAAATTAGCCAAAAATTCCTGAGGATGTAACGAACAATTTGTAAAAAGAATTTTGTCGCTTTCTTATTTTGTTACGAAGGAGATGCACACACATGACAAACAGTGAATAGGGAGATAACTCTTACAAAGAAAATGGTTCGGCTTAGCAGGGTGAAATTTAAAAGCGCATAACCTATACGATACAATATGAAAAAAATCTAAGCGACATATTGCGAAACAAACATTTATCGCAAGAACAAAATTTGGCGGAAGAAAAAAAAAAAAATAATAATAATAATAATCAGAACAAATACAATAGGCTTTCCACAGAAAAGTGGAAAGACCTAATAATATGGAAAAAACTGGAGTTGTCGTTCGTTTTACGTTGATAGGATAGATAGCACACAACCTACATTCAGTTGTAAGTGGAGGGTTAAAAAAAAAGGGGGGGGGGCAAAAGGGGGTCTCGGGGAGATTTTTTTTTTTTTTTTTTATTAACGGAACAGAATGGTTAAAAAGGTTTTTTACAATATAAATCAATTGCTTTAAAAAAGCAATTGTAGGGGGTCTTTCCCCCTTTAAAATTAATTGAATTGGGGGTGGGGGGTGTTTGTTTGTTTGTTTGTTTGTTTGTTTGTTTGTTTATTTGTTTCTGTATGGGGTCTATATTATTGTTACCGGAGAAGTTTCATGTTTAGTTTGGAAAGTTTTTCTTTTATTTTAGGTACAGCGCGCGCGCCACATCACGTGACACGGGTTTATAATAACGAAAAGATAGTCTTTTTATTCCTTTTTAGGTGGGGACTTTGAACAGACAACATGTATAGAGACGGAATGCACACAATGTAATTTCTTTTGTCATTGTAGGAAATTGACATTTTGATGGCAGTTCACAAACAGTGCATGATTTGGATTTATTTGATCCGGTGTAACTTTAAAACACATTTATTGATTATTTTCTGATAATGTACATTTTTCAGCACCTGTTTGTAACACAGATTAGTATTTCAATCTCGGAGCGGACATTTTATTGTAGGCTTTTACTGAAATTTACGGACCTAGCAAGCAATTTTTACGGCATTGCAATTTTTTTTCTCTAGGAAAAGCTTTGAGAGATATCTGCACCAATTTTTTTACAAACTTTTAGTACATGTATGCCCTGCTGACTGCAAATTTTGAGGTCGATTGTATTTGTAGTTTCAGAGAAAATGTGGATTTTTTTTTCAGAAGTGACGCAAGAACAATATTAAATTTCAATTTTTCATGAAACATGATTGATTGATCATGAAACATGATTGATTGATCATGATCATGATTGATTGATCATGATCATGATCATGATTGATTGATTAATTTATTGATTAGTTGGTTGGTTGGTAAAACACGTTGGATAGGGCCAATTCAAACAGCGAAAAAGAAACAAAAAAGATCTTGGACCCTATATTAAACACACGAGACGGAAACATGATTGATTGATTGGTTGGTTGGTTGGTTGGTTGGTTGGTTGGTTGGTTAAACACGTTGGATAGGGCCAATTGAAACACCGAAAAAGAAACAAAAAAGATCTTGGACCCTATATTAAACACACGAGACGAGACGGAAACTTGATTGATTGATCATGATTGATTGATTGATTGATTGATTGATTGATTGATTGGTTGGTTGGTTGGTTGGTTGGTTGGTTGGTTGGTTAAACACGTTGGATAGGGCCAATTGAAACAGCGAAAAAGAAACAAAGAAGATCTTGGACCCTATATTAAACACACGAGACGAGACGGAAACATGATTGATTGATCATGATTGATTGATTGATTGATTGATTGATTGATTGATTGATTGATTGATTGATTGATTGATTGATTGATTGGTTGGTTGGTTGGTTGGTTGGTTAAACACGTTGGAAAGGGTCAATTGAAACAGCGAAAAAGAAACAAAGGAGATCTTGAACCCTATATTAAACACATGAGACGGAAACATGATTGATTGATTGATTAATCATGATCATGATTGGTTGATTGATCATGATCATGATTTGTTGATTGATCATTATTGATTGATCATGATTGGTTGGTTGGTTGGTTGGTTGGTTGGTTGGCAAACACACATAAAATTCTTCAAGTCGTGCCCCAAATCACATATGTACATGACCTTGACCTTTGACCTTGTGACCTTTGTCACGGTCATTGCTTCACAATGTCATTGCAAAAGACCCTATGGGTCAAGGACCTTTTGTTTAAGTGTTTTGCCTAATAATGGCTTTTTATAAACCATCAATGGGGGTTATGTCCCTTACATAATGGTAAAACCAATACAGTCATAATGTAACAAAGTTGCCCCTTGAAGTACTGAACATTTTTCACTGCTTAAATTTTCTGTATCTATAACCATTCAAGAATTATAGGGAAATCAAAGACATATGAAAATCTAAAATATGACCTTGACCTTTGACCTTGACCTAATTTTCTAAGTTAGGACCCAGGGGACTCAAATAAAAACATTCCAGGGTTATACGGTTAACGGTTTATGAGTTAAAAAAACATACCGACAAATTTATTCCGTAAAGGTACATAACTCCTATAAAATTTCATCGAATCGCTTCGATCCAAATTAGCCAAAAATTCCTGAGGATGTAACGAACAATTTGTAAAAAGAATTTTGTCGCTTTCTTATTTTGTTACGAAGGAGATGCACACACATGACAAACAGTGAATAGGGAGATAACTCTTACAAAGAAAATGGTTCGGCTTAGCAGGGTGAAATTTAAAAGCGCATAACCTATACGATACAATATGAAAAAAATCTAAGCGACATATTGCGAAACAAACATTTATCGCAAGAACAAAATTTGGCGGAAGAAAAAAAAAAAATAATAATAATAATAATCAGAACAAATACAATAGGCTTTCCACAGAAAAGTGGAAAGACCTAATAATATGGAAAAAACTGGAGTTGTCGTTCGTTTTACGTTGATAGGATAGATAGCACACAACCTACATTCAGTTGTAAGTGGAGGGTTAAAAAAAAAGGGGGGGGGGCAAAAGGGGGTCTCGGGGAGATTTTTTTTTTTTTTTTTATTAACGGAACAGAATGGTTAAAAAGGTTTTTTACAATATAAATCAATTGCTTTAAAAAAGCAATTGTAGGGGGTCTTTCCCCCTTTAAAATTAATTGAATTGGGGGTGGGGGGTGTTTGTTTGTTTGTTTGTTTGTTTGTTTGTTTGTTTATTTGTTTCTGTATGGGGTCTATATTATTGTTACCGGAGAAGTTTCATGTTTAGTTTGGAAAGTTTTTCTTTTATTTTAGGTACAGCGCGCGCGCCACATCACGTGACACGGGTTTATAATAACGAAAAGATAGTCTTTTTATTCCTTTTTAGGTGGGGACTTTGAACAGACAACATGTATAGAGACGGAATGCACACAATGTAATTTCTTTTGTCATTGTAGGAAATTGACATTTTGATGGCAGTTCACAAACAGTGCATGATTTGGATTTATTTGATCCGGTGTAACTTTAAAACACATTTATTGATTATTTTCTGATAATGTACATTTTTCAGCACCTGTTTGTAACACAGATTAGTATTTCAATCTCGGAGCGGACATTTTATTGTAGGCTTTTACTGAAATTTACGGACCTAGCAAGCAATTTTTACGGCATTGCAATTTTTTTTCTCTAGGAAAAGCTTTGAGAGATATCTGCACCAAATTTTTTTACAAACTTTTAGTACATGTATGCCCTGCTGACTGCAAATTTTGAGGTCGATTGTATTTGTAGTTTCAGAGAAAATGTGGATTTTTTTTTTCAGAAGTGACGCAAGAACAATATTAAATTTCAATTTTTCATGAAACATGATTGATTGATCATGAAACATGATTGATTGATCATGATCATGATTGATTGATCATGATCATGATCATGATTGATTGATTAATTTATTGATTAGTTGGTTGGTTGGTAAAACACGTTGGATAGGGCCAATTCAAACAGCGAAAAAGAAACAAAAAAGATCTTGGACCCTATATTAAACACACGAGACGGAAACATGATTGATTGATTGGTTGGTTGGTTGGTTGGTTGGTTGGTTGGTTGGTTAAACACGTTGGATAGGGCCAATTGAAACACCGAAAAAGAAACAAAAAAGATCTTGGACCCTATATTAAACACACGAGACGAGACGGAAACTTGATTGATTGATCATGATTGATTGATTGATTGATTGATTGATTGATTGATTGGTTGGTTGGTTGGTTGGTTGGTTAAACACGTTGGATAGGGCCAATTGAAACAGCGAAAAAGAAACAAAGAAGATCTTGGACCCTATATTAAACACACGAGACGAGACGGAAACATGATTGATTGATCATGATTGATTGATTGATTGATTGATTGATTGATTGATTGATTGATTGATTGATTGGTTGGTTGGTTGGTTGGTTGGTTAAACACGTTGGAAAGGGTCAATTGAAACAGCGAAAAAGAAACAAAGGAGATCTTGAACCCTATATTAAACACATGAGACGGAAACATGATTGATTGATTGATTAATCATGATCATGATTGGTTGATTGATCATGATCATGATTTGTTGATTGATCATTATTGATTGATCATGATTGGTTGGTTGGTTGGTTGGTTGGTTGGTTGGCAAACACACATAAAATTCTTCAAGTCGTGCCCCAAATCACATATGTACATGACCTTGACCTTTGACCTTGTGACCTTTGTCACGGTCATTGCTTCACAATGTCATTGCAAAAGACCCTATGGGGTCAAGGACCTTTTGTTTAAGTGTTTTGCCTAATAATGGCTTTTTATAAACCATCAATGGGGGTTATGTCCCTTACATAATGGTAAAACCAATACAGTCATAATGTAACAAAGTTGCCCCTTGAAGTACTGAACATTTTTCACTGCTTAAATTTTCTGTATCTATAACCATTCAAGAATTATAGGGAAATCAAAGACATATGAAAATCTAAATATGACCTTGACCTTTGACCTTGACCTAATTTTCTAAGTTAGGACCCAGGGGACTCAAATAAAAACATTCCAGGGTTATACGGTTAACGGTTTATGAGTTAAAAAAACATACCGACAAATTTATTCCGTAAAGGTACATAACTCCTATAAAATTTCATCGAATCGCTTCGATCCAAATTAGCCAAAAATTCCTGAGGATGTAACGAACAATTTGTAAAAAGAATTTTGTCGCTTTCTTATTTTGTTACGAAGGAGATGCACACACATGACAAACAGTGAATAGGGAGATAACTCTTACAAAGAAAATGGTTCGGCTTAGCAGGGTGAAATTTAAAAAGCGCATAACCTATACGATACAATATGAAAAAAATCTAAGCGACATATTGCGAAACAAACATTTATCGCAAGAACAAAATTTGGCGAAGAAAAAAAAAAAATAATAATAATAATAATCAGAACAAATACAATAGGCTTTCCACAGAAAAGTGGAAAGACCTAATAATATGGAAAAAACTGGAGTTGTCGTTCGTTTTACGTTGATAGGATAGATAGCACACAACCTACATTCAGTTGTAAGTGGAGGGTTAAAAAAAAAGGGGGGGGGGGCAAAAGGGGGTCTCGGGGAGATTTTTTTTTTTTTTTTATTAACGGAACAGAATGGTTAAAAAGGTTTTTTACAATATAAATCAATTGCTTTAAAAAAGCAATTGTAGGGGGTCTTTCCCCCTTTAAAATTAATTGAATTGGGGGTGGGGGGTGTTTGTTTGTTTGTTTGTTTGTTTGTTTGTTTGTTTATTTGTTTCTGTATGGGGTCTATATTATTGTTACCGGAGAAGTTTCATGTTTAGTTTGGAAAGTTTTTCTTTTATTTTAGGTACAGCGCGCGCGCCACATCACGTGACACGGGTTTATAATAACGAAAAGATAGTCTTTTTATTCCTTTTTAGGTGGGGACTTTGAACAGACAACATGTATAGAGACGGAATGCACACAATGTAATTTCTTTTGTCATTGTAGGAAATTGACATTTTGATGGCAGTTCACAAACAGTGCATGATTTGGATTTATTTGATCCGGTGTAACTTTAAAACACATTTATTGATTATTTTCTGATAATGTACATTTTTCAGCACCTGTTTGTAACACAGATTAGTATTTCAATCTCGGAGCGGACATTTTATTGTAGGCTTTTACTGAAATTTACGGACCTAGCAAGCAATTTTTACGGCATTGCAATTTTTTTTCTCTAGGAAAAGCTTTGAGAGATATCTGCACCAAATTTTTTACAAACTTTTAGTAC
>NW_027268022.1:0-34312 GCF_963676685.1 Mytilus edulis
CAACTATCGATAGAACCCAACCCCACCACAATAAAAAATGTCTGGCTCGGATTTCAACATTTGGCAAAGTCCTTTTCGTAGTCTGTTCGGCAATATATAAGTTTTCATCCTGTCTGAGGCAAGTTCAGTTCTTACAAAGCAAAGCGAAATCGTTAATAATGCCCCTGATGTATTTCGAATGTTCGGTCCGTAATGTACAACTATGGAGATGTAGTATGATTGTAAATGGGCCATCTATTCATCGGATAAAAAGATTATTTTTTATATATGAACAAATCCATCAACAATTAGTAAAACCCTTGTACAGTTTGTTGAGCCAAAAAAAAATATAACCACCAGGGCATATTTTCGACAATTTTGTGTAATTTATATATTCAATCTGAACCTGGGGCATGACACGTCGTTTAATGGAAGTTCATTTTCCTCCCCTACCCTCACTAGTGAAATTTGCAAAGTGCATGATTGTTAATGAGGAAAACTAGTCCTGTCCCAAGTCAGGAGCTTCTGGACTTTGTTAGTCTTGTACTATTTTTAATTTTAGTTTCTTGTATACAATTTGGAGTTCAGTATGGCGTTCATTATCACTGAACTAGTATATATATTTATTCAGGGGCCAACTGAAGGACGCCTCCGGGTGTGCGGGAATTTCTCGCTGCGTTGAAGACCTGGTGGTGACCTTCTGATGTTGTCCATTCTATGGTCGGGCTGTTATCTCTTTGACATATTCCCCATTTCCATTCTCAATTTATATGGACACAAAAAGATGTGAACAAAAAACATGGTTTTCAACAGTAAAACGAAACCCTTAGCATACTATGCCACGGTGTGATGAAGTGCGAAATGGTTGCAAAAAGAATAGCAATGACCAGATATATAGTGTTCCGTCTTTACGAACCAAATCAATGCACAAGTAAAACATTTATTCATCTCACAAGGTAAAAAAAATACATCGCCATTGATACTAGCTATTATGTTTTGATGGCTAGCATTTGTCACATATTTACAACAATCAATCGATAAAAGCGCCTGATATTTGGTACATATAAAGATGTGGTATAATTGTCAATGATGCGACTCTTCCACAATTAGATCAAATGACACAGAAATTAACATCTATATGTCACCGTACGTCCTTCAATAATGAGCAAAGCAGATACCGCATAGTCCGATATAAAAGGCCGCGAAATGACAAATGTAGTTCAAACAAGAACCCTTATGACCAAATTTAGGTAAAAAGTTATAAACGAAAAACAAATATGCCACACATCAACAAACGATAACCACTAAATCCTGGCTCCTGATTTGGACAGGCGCATACAAATAGTATTTGGCGGGGGGTAAAACATGCTTTGTTTGCTTTTTTATTATTTGTCAAATGTTACATGTTGGTTTTGCTGTTGACACTTAAGTTTAACATTTCCCATACCCGATCAAATTTAATACACAAATTCGAAGTGCATGCAGTGTACTAGACCGACAAATAGAATAGAATAGAATAGAATAGAATAGAATAGATTTTTTTTTATTTCCCAAGTTACAGGCCCCATAAAGGGCATAAAATCAGATACATTTGATTTACGTATAATTGGTAACAATAATATATATAATATACACCATTTGGTTCAAAGTCAACTATGCCGGACACATTTTTCGAACAGTCTGAAGACAACCATCATGTATTGTTCTTCTAATTGTGGAACACTTTAAGAGTTTCTCTTAAGTTTGTCGACAACTTTTATTCATTTGAACGGTGTATTATAGCTTGACATAGTGTAAAGACAACTATCTAAAGTCGAATGGAAACTTTGAGAGGTTTAACTAGCTAATAAAACCAGGTTGGTATCATGCAGCACCAAGTCAGGAATATGACATCAATCCCTTCGTTGATTGATCATATAGTGGAGCGTGTGGTTAAGTTGGTTATTTGATGCTTTTCTTTCTGATTGAATTTGTACCTTGGACAGTTTTTGTTTTTTGTTTTTTTTTGGATATTTTTGTCGTTTATTAGTCATTGACGTTATCTTCTTCCTTTTTAAACATTTAAAAACAGAAATAACATGTCAGTGGCGAATACATTGACGATCAATGTTTTTAAATGGAGACGTATGGACTGGTTGGAACACCCAGTTGTCCTATTGTATGACTCCACCCCAAAAAAAAATAAAAACAAACAAACAAACAAAACCTCACACCTTTTGAAAATGGCTGGATCCGCCTCTTCATGTGCATTGGATCTAATTGACTTTATATCTCCGTGACGCCTTGAAAAGATAAAACATTTATCAAAGTAAAACAAGACTTGAATAATATTTGTACATAACCATAACTGCAAGGACAAATCCCGATCATTTGTGTAAACAAATACACATTACACACATTGATTCATTCACAAAACTCTTGCTATGTTTATCATGTGAGTTGTTAGCATGTGTGTCTGGGCGGGGCTTCAGAGCTTGGAGGTCGAATCAGGTTTGAAGCGACCAATGACAATGATCGTTTCTTTACGTGTTGATCCAATTAAGTTTTGTTCACTGATCGTGTCGTAGGACCTTTCGCTAAACTTGAATGCATATGAGTGTACGATTAGTTAACTCAAACTTAAATCAAAACAAAATGAAATGGGGCGATACATTATCCTTAACCTCACACATGAATAGAACAGAACAAAGTAAGAATTACAACTACAAACGATAAGACTTTGACAATAACAAATAAATACTACATCAGAACTAAATACAGGCATTTTAGTTTAAACAATATTTATTCAGATAAATCAACATTAAACACGCCTGGTAAACCATCTACTCAACCAAATGTTGAGACGGAAAAAAGTATTCTGGCACTTCCTGTTGAGCTTTTCTGGTTCAAAATATTCAAAATGAACACAGGGTAGGTCGAATTTTCGTCGATTTACTGAAAATCAATGACTTTTTGGTAAAATCGGAGAATGTCATGCCATTATAGATAAATAATAATTGTAACTAATAATATATGTCTCGTCTAGGTTTAAAATATTTTAAATTGAAGTCACAATCACTTTTCTCCTACGGAGTATAATGTTTACATTCTTTAAATCCGATAGAACTGCTATGATATTAATGACTAAGCAAGAACATATGTCAATTATTTGTGTTTTTTTAGGCTTTACGATAACCACGTCTGTGAAATAGCACAAATATTTGTTTGTCAAGCCTACTCTTAGCAGAAAAATAAAAAAATATGAATGGTTGAGATATAAAGGTATTGGTTGAGTCTTTCTGTCACAATGTTGAGACTTTCTGGTTGCGTTGTACTATTCGAGTTTACCTTTTGTTACGGTTAACCTGACCATGTTTTCTGTCTGTGGTAACATAAAATCTAAATACAGATACAATTTTAAGCATTGCCGATAGAAAAATGCATGTCTTACAAATATAAATAAGATTATTTTACAATGGTTATTTATTAATATGATTTGGATGAATTCGATTCCTAAGACATTATTTAATGCCGAAAATGCGTACATTTATATAGAATTTAAATAGTTAAAAACTAAACAATCGAACAGGACCCCTTTTCTAGTTTTATTTTTTTCGTACACATTATTTCAGGTGGTGATCATTTAAATGTGAGTAAAAGATGTCATTTTTTGTCAGTATAATACTTACCACAAAAAAAAATATGATTCGATTTAAAATTGCTTTGTAAGTATTATATGTGACGTTCAAATTAAAGTGTAATCACAGGTCTTGTATTGAAATAATTAAAACTTAGGTGTTTGTTCACAACTGCATTCAGGGCACATCCTTAATATTTGGTAGTATTCAGCAACATTTATATTATAACACGGGCCCCGTCACACTAGGCCGTGATCGCACTACGATCTCTAAAAAAATAATGTTATTGACAATCGTAGTGCAGTATGGTCGTGTTACGGTCTTGATGAGGTCTTGGTGATCGTGTTGAGAGTAGCAAACTTTAAACATGTTCAAAACAATCGTGATGCGTTCGTGGCGAAATCAGGTCGCAGTTCTATTCTAGTCGTAGATTTTTTAGCCGAGGAACTGTCAGGATCAGTTCCAGGTTGAACTGTGTAAATCAGTTCTAGGTAGAACTTACCAATGACCAAGTCAGTTCTTGGTTTAGAACTGTTCTAGCTAGAACTGTCTTAAAAGTGTCAGGAGATAGTTCCACATTTGTCCGCTAGAACAGTTCTCCTTCAGATTATGACAGTTAGAGGTAATCTCCATTGTATGTAGGCTGTACATCTCCTTTGCAATTATCTATTTCAAATGAAAATAACTTTTGATGAAATGAATGAATTTAATGATTATCCATTTCTGAATATTTATTCAGTTTTCTTTTTAAATAATTTAAAACTGGATTTGACGTAGCTAAATTGTGGGAGATAGTTAGTTTGAACTCTGGCCTGGTCAACTTAAATTCAAAAAAAAATTGTGTGTGTCTATGCTAAGCATGCGATATCTGCTAAAAACTGGTCACACCTTACCAGATAGCTCGAACGAACGCCGAAAGGATAAACAAAAGTTTTTCATTTTCAAATTTGCATCCGTTAGGAGTCCGCAATGTGATGACCAAATAAAACGGACGTGTAATATGCCGAAAAATGAAGTGGAAGAGAATAAGAAAAAAAATGTCAGAAGAAAAAGCCAATTGCTTTGTCTTACGCGATTTGTTTTCAATTTGTATGTATCCGTGTTATTATCAATGTTCTTTCTGTGGTACAATTGCCAATGATACAACTCTCCACAAGAGACCAAAATGACACATAAAATAAAGTAACAACTAGAGGTCGCCGTACGGCCTTCAAATATAAGCAAAACCCATACTGCATAGACAGCTATCAAAGGCCCCGAGATAACCCGTAATTCCAATATATATGGCATGACATTCTCCGAATTTACAAAAAACGCATTGATTCTCAGTAAATTGACGAAAGTCGACCTACCCTGTGTTTATTTTGAATATTTTGAACCAGAAAAGCTCAACAGGAAGTGCCAGAATACTTTTTTCCGTCTCAACATTTGGATGAGATTATGTGGTTTACCAGGCGTGTAAAAACATATTATACAATGACTCGGTGTCCTTTCCCTTGTGGTATTTACACTTTTTTCCACCGAAAAGTGACTCATTCAATTCCACCACTCCATAATATATTATCAAAGACATACTGCGTAAACATTTGTCTTAGCTGTTTTGTCCAGATCACTGCAGTTTTATTATAAGGGAGCTACCATTTGAATTTTATGGGGATTTTAGGTTGAAAAATATGTCCTGCCTTTTTTATTTTTACATAAATTGTCATTCTGCCCTTTGTTCAACTCAAAACTCCTGTCCTTCCTTTTTCAAATTTCATCCTAGCTCCCACTTAAAAATCAAATGGTAGTTCCCTAAGATATACCGGCGTTGACAGAGTAGGCATGTAAAGAATTTCCAGATACCCCCTAATAAATTGTTGAACATACCGGCAGTCCGCATGTGATTTTCTGAAGTAAGAAATACGTAAATATTGAGTATTCATGATTTTTTTATATTTTGAATGCATCGGAAGCTCCGACTACCATGTTTATCCTTGTGGTCACCTATCTGACATGGCTTACTGCATATTGTGCAGTCGTAGTCTTGCCCGAGTCATCTTTGCTTCAAAGACCATAAAAGTACCAGGGAAGGTGAAATCTGAGACTGATTTGTCATCTCCTAATTTCCTAAAATTATAGTTACCAACACTTTGAATTTTTTTTTTTGTCTTAACTTTTTTCGCTCCTCTTCAGCCATTATCAATACGAATTAGAAAACAATTTTAACAAAAAATCGGTTGTGAGCTAGCTCGGGTGACCAAACATCCAAATTGAAGCTATATACACTTATTTTTGGATAAGCAAATTAGGTTCTTCTTGGTTATAAACATATTCGAAGTTGAGTTCACGGCAATTAGTACGGTATTTCTATTTTAAACGAAGCATGTATTTATAACGCTCTATTTATTCACATCCATACTTTCTTTCACTTATTTAAATCCGAAATATCCTTTTAATCTATCCTTTCTGAAACTTATATCAAGTAGTTTAGATATTATTATTTTAAACATACAAACAAAAAAAATAAGATCGTCCAGCGGGTGGAATATCTTATAGCGGCGTATGTATATTGAGTGTATAGGAATGCGATATAAGTAAGAAATGTAAGCACATTTATCGATAGTTTAAACAGTTTGCGTCTCTACAGAAACAGGGAATGCAAAAGTATATGCACCTATTCTCAGAATAAGTGTCCACGGTTGGAAAATAATTTCTAATTCAAAAAGTTGTAACAAACATCAATATTTATATTTTATTTCAAACATAAGCATACAACAAATCAAAATGCAAAACGGCAGATCTCAACCAATAGAAATAAAAAAGAAAATACAATGCCAAAATATGGGTATAGAGTATGCTGTAATCTACGTTTCAGGTACTTATGCATAGATTCAAATGAATAGTTCAAACATATTTTGTAAATTTGAATAGTTTTCAATGGCTAAATAAACTGATAATAATACAGTCAAATAACTGTAAAAGTTTCTCCTCAAAATTCCTATTAAAAAAAAACATTGGATCGAAATATAAACTGATAAAAATTTGGTATAAAACATGACAATAATATGACAGCTTACATTTTCAGTATTAAAAAACATGCTCAGTGTATGCAAACACTCTACATGTTGTGTATTGCCTCTCATCTGATGAAAAAATAATTACTACACATCTTTTTAAAATGTTTTCATAACAAACTTGGATTGCCAACAATGAAACAATAACGTAAATTACACAAAACTGTAACGTATCTTACAAAGAAAAATTCTCTCATAATCAGGATTGTTTCATCCTTCTTCCTGAATTCTTTCAAAATGTATGAAAAAAAGAAATATTGTAACAACATTTTGGGTGTTTTATCATTAAACTGTAAATGTTTTACAAATATAACGTAAATTACACTTTATAAAAAAAGAACGTTCTTTCTTGATTTTCAGTTTTTAAGCATCTGTTTAAGTATTAGATCTTAACTGTAACAAACTACAGGCATTTCTATAGTCCTGAGGATCAATTTCAAAGCTTCGACCACTCCGTCCAACTTTATTGGCTCTCTAATGTTACACAATATGTCTGTGACCTGTAACCATATTTTGTCTTCTGGATTTGGCCATTTATACAAAGGATTTCCAGTATTCCTTCCTTGACTTGGCCGCAAAAAATTAACTTGACATTCTTTATCAGTTTCATCGATGTCTGTTATTTTTCCAACGTGCCATGCATTATCATATATTGCCGCAACAATTGGTCGACGGCGATGAGTATCTCAATCCTGTCAGCTTCGACTTCAGCTGTTTCAACATGCTCATTTTGATTTATATTGGCCTCTTTTTCTGGTACTACAACACGACCAGCATTCTCTCCTTTCAATATGTTTGACTCTGAGTAATCATGGAAATTACCTATCAAACATTCCTCACAGTAACAGGAAGTCACGGTCGTCTTGACTATACCTTTAGATACACCAACCACACAGTGGACCTGCATTGTTCCCTTCAATGGAATTATGTGTTTGTTGAACTCTGAAATCTCTAACCTGCTATCTGTGCATTCTGTTGAATTGTAATAAATGTATTTAGCACTCGTGTGGTGCTTTTGCACTCTTTCAAAGTACTCAGGTGCATCCTGTACTGTTATTTTTCCTTGTCTGACGGCGAGGTCTGCGGTACGTTTTGATGTCTCCCCCAATGCCATCGCATGGCCCTTTTCCGTGCCCGGTTTCAAAATAGTTCCAAATGGCATTGACACCAAATATATTTTTATGATCAGACACAATGTAGAAGGCCGTCTTGTTACGATATTGTGAACTTGGACTATCTGTCCAGTAGTGAACAACCTTCAGATTATTGACATGATTCTTTATTTCAGACAAAAGCTTTTGAATGATGGTTTAAACAGATCCTATGTTGTGCCCAAGATCGTCGGAAACGAAGACATAGTTTTTATGTTCAAGTTCCTTCTGTTCGTTCTTGAAATAAACAACAACTGGATGTAGGGTAACAGCACTCGAATTCCAATATGCACTCTGAACTTCATCGGCTGAAGTACATGAAAAGTTTTCGGCAAAGTCCATCTGCACGATTACATTTTCACACGGTAAATTTTCTTTCAGATTGTTTAAGGCTTGGTATTGAAGTCGAACTCTTGACACGTGTTCTTGAAAATCACGAACTTGAGTATGTACAATTGAAATGAAGCTGTCCCTTGTTTCCTCTCTCTCAACAATTTTTGTCTTTTTTTGCCATCTGCCATCTCAACCTTTTTCCACTGTTCATACCTGACATTTTCATTTCGAATTTCTGAGAGTATCTCTGGGAGTGGCTTGTCTTTTAGCTGCCTTACAAATTCATCGGGATTGATGGTTACGTTGGCACCTGACGTTTTCATGTTCTTAAGGGCTAACGCCATGTTTTGGTGCTTTTGGCAGAGGCATTTATTTCTACTTAAATGTTTGGTCAGGCATATATGCTTTGGTCTCAAACGACAGAAGGTAGCAAGTGAAATTTTCTTCGGCTGACTCAGTTTTGAATTTGAGATGCAAAAATAACATGCTGTCGTTAAGAACTCTTTTTTGTATATGACCGGTTTCAGTTTTCTTTTTATCGTTTTTGCCAGGCATCATTCTGCTATTATCGTCTCTTTCTAAGAATGTGACGACGTCTCCACGAAGTATTTCTCTTGATTCTACACGCTTCTCAATAAAGGAAAAGAGAGCAATTTGTTGGAACACACTGTGGCCTTGAAGTGATGACGTCTTATTCCGGATTTGATGCCTAACATTTCTTCATCTTGTACTTCTTGATTATTTCTCCGTTAACAATTTTCTTCAAAACGTGTTTTCCCTTCAACCCATTTGATTTCCAAGCAGCCCCTATCTCTTCTGTTATAACATTTGCAAAGAGTAGTTTTTCCTGGATCTTTTTTGGAACCTTATGTGGTGTCAGACCCTCTTCTCTGATTTCTTGTATAGTTCTTTTTCTAGGTGTCAGAGCAATTGATGTTGATGTAGAAGGGCCATTTCTGGAGGAGGATGATGTAGTAGGATTTCTTATGATAGTTTGTGTTTTCTTTTCCCTGTTTATTAATCTCTGATATCGCTTTGATACGGTCCTAATTTTTCTATTGAGTAGTTCATTTTTGTCTGTCAGGTCTGCTATTGTTCTTCTATGTTTGGCGTTGGCACGATTTACTCTAGTTCTGGTTCTTTTCTTTGTAGCCAGTGACGGTAACTTAACTATCAATTGTTCAGTCACAATGTTAACTGTAGATGTGACATCTGATGATGATGATATTTCTGAACATTGCTCCAAGTTATTAGCTACTGTTTTGGTTTGCTCCAAATGTATTAGCTACTGTTTTGGTAAGATTCTTTTTCTTTAGCCTATGTTGTCGAACCCATTCACGACCTTTTTACGCCTTTCATTTGCCTTTCTTTGTGGGCTTTTCTTCTATTGGCACATAGTATCCTTTGACTCTTTCTCTTTCTTTTTTAAGATAAGCTTCTCCTTCTTTCTGTTTTTTTCGCTCTCTATAGGCTTTCTGAATTTCAGCCTTTGATTTTCCCCATTTCTGAAAATAAAATAAAATTTGATTAAATCAACAGAACACAAATTAACTACAGCATTATAAAGCCAGCTATCTGAAATGATGGTAGAAATTCTTTGATATACTCTTAATAAGAATGCGTAATCTACGTTATCAAGTTGTGTAGTCTACGTTATAACATTTTGCACACGTTAAATGAGAGGATACTTGGAAATTAAATAGCAATGAAGCCGTTAAAATAACGATAAACACCCTTGCTGTTGTTTACATGCTTTCAAAACATGTTTGACTTGACACAGCAAAAGAAATGTTATAAATTATAAGCCTTTCTGTAGCCATAAGTAAGCTACGTTATCAGGGATTCAAAGGAGCAAATATGCAATATATTTACACATCTGGATACACAATGGAATAAGTTTGCAAAATTCATGAACAATTATGTCTATTTTTATAAATTTTTTGGGATGCTAACTTCTTTGTACCTTATTTGTAGTCATAACATTCGAGACACTACTGATCACGTAAATTACCAATTTTTCTAGTGTTTTTAAATTGAAAATACATGCTGTAAATGCTTATAGCCTCTAATGAATGCATCACAAAAGGTTTGATAAATATGCATTTAACTTTATATATAATCTTGAATCACAACGAAAGACAATATAAACTCCTTACCTGAATTTAAGCTGAGTATTCCACATTCATATATTTTGAAAAACTTGAAGGTCAAATGACGCTTTCCTTATATGACGTCAGACGAAATATGAAAACAAAGAACCACTGGCGGTAGAATAACGTCAAAATTTCCGTACTAACGTCGCGTTTTATTGTCATATTGTATAGCATAGGTAACGTAATTTACAAAACGTAAATTACAACCACCATCTATTTTCAATTTTTCAGCAAGTTCTAAAGCCTCAAATCTAAAACACCGGGTATTTAATTGGTCTTTACAATAAGGTGTACCTTTTAAGGCAAACAATAAGCATTAATTCACATACTTATGTTAGTAATCGCTATAACGTAACTTACAAGCTATATAGCAACGCTCGTTTCGGTTTCATAAAATGTAAAAAAAATATTTCAATGAATTTCAAGACAAAGTTTGTACATATGTTTAACAGCAATACTTTTAAAATAAGTTTGGTCTAGTTAACATTCGTTAAATACTATATGTAGTAAAATTGTATAAATTTTAAGCTTAACACGTAGATTACATAGTTTTCGGCGACATCAGAAAAAAAGGTGTATTGAAAAAATGTATATATTTGAATGAGAACTGTTTTTTTCACTTTGTTGTAACGTTAATATGCTACAAGAAAACACTTTACATTGTTCAGAACTATAGATTGGTTTTTATTTGGCAGTTGTTTCATTATAGCCCTATGCCTGGCGACATGCATTTTTGGTGAAATTAGCGTACTTTCGACACTAAAATTTTACTGAACTAATGTAGGCAAGTCAAATAAATTGATTGAAATCATTAAATTATATATATCTTCGTATAAAAATCACAATAATTGACAGATATATGCTGTAATACTCCCCTCGGGCATCAGCGACAAGGATTTCACAAGCGTGGACACTTATTCTGAGAATAGGTGATGATGCTGAAAGGAAATTCTGTGTTAATATAATATGCATACTCAACCAAAACATTATCTGTTCCATCCGAATACTTATGTCTTTGTCTCTTCATTCTAGGCAAACTCTCTCGACTGTGCTTATTGAATAGTTTTATGAATACTCGGCAATGTCGAACGGCACCAGCGTTTTCACAAAGTCCTATCATTATTGTCCATTGGAAGAATGAGGCCAATGGTAGAGAGTTCACGTATACTAAAGTTGCAATTCTAATCCTATCTCTATATTGTAACTTCTCGGTCCAGAATAACAGACGTATGGATCTAGGCCATTGTACAGCAGGACTTATACATCTCTGAATTCTCTGCTATAGCAACTCACAGTGTTGAGATGCTTTCAACAATTTATTGTGTGTATTTCTGATGTATAAAATTGGAGTATATATAACGGAATACTGTTTTCATGATTTCCTTTATATGCACTCTAGGGTATTGATGACCAGCTTTTCTTGCATGTAGGCTATTCCTTTCAAACGCTCTGTGGAGATAACACGCGGGTGTTGGGTTTGTTTTTATATTCACTCTTAATACTTTAACCTCGGAAGTATTCCTATAACGGAATAAGTGTGTTCTATCGTACCATATTCAAAAATGTTAGGGGTGGGTTGGGACCCCGCTAACATGTTTAACCCCGCCGCATTCTGTATGTATGTGCCTGTCTCAAGTCAGAAGCCTGTGATCTATTTGTTGACGTTTGTTTATGTGCAACATTTTTGATTTTCTCATGCTCAAACTGATATTTAGTTGCACCAGTTAGGCGAGAAAACATTGATGTTACAGAGTCATCACAAATCTCATGCCGGAAGACTCTTTTATATAAAAAAAAATAGATGTGGTATGATTGCCAATGAGACAACTATCCACAAAAGACCAAAATGACACAGACATTAACAACTATAGGTCACCGTATGGCCTTCAACAATGAGCAAAGCCCATACCGCATAGTCAGCTATAAAAGACCCCGATAAGACAATGTAAAACAATTCAAACGAGAAAACTAACGGCCTTATTTATGTAAAAAAGAATGAACGAAAAAACAAATATGTAACACATAAGCAAACGACAACCACTGAATTACAGGCTCCTGAGTTGGGACAGGCACATACACAAATAATGTTGCGGGGTTAAACATGTTTAGTCTGTCCAGATGACATACTCTGAATTATATATTGCACAAAAGAATGTTCTTGTCTCTGGTGATCTATTATTTTGTAATGATGTCCTCTATGGTCTGTTTGAGTCCAATTTGTAGCGGTATTGTCGATATTGTCCTTGCATAATCCATTTTAATTTGTTTATGAACGCGCAGACGATAGATGAACTGTATTTTTTAAAAGGGAGGGGTTTTAAAGTTAGAATAGCCAACTTGAACGTTGCGGTATCTAGGTCAAATATGTCAATTTCGTAATGTAACAAATTTCGTAATGTAACACATTGTTGTCATTGTAAAAGTATGAGTAACAAAATGTGTATCATTTTTGAGTTTGAAAGTGTTTTAAGTTAATGAAATACATTAAATGCATACTAATTTGATAAAATTCATTTTTCTGCAGTAGTCAATATACGCATGTGCAAATTAATTTTATTGGATTTAGAGCATGGGTTTGTTTACAAAGCTAAAGAAGCACGTCATATTAGAATTAAAAAAAATCTAAATGCGCAAAGTTGCACTCCTGTCTATACATGTAGGAAGATATGGTATGAATGACAATGAGACAACTCTCCATCCAAGTAATTTTATGAAAGTAAACCATTCTTATAGGTCAAGGTACGGCTTTCAACACGGAGCCTTGGCTCACACGAAACAGCAAGCTTAAAAGGGCCCCAAAAAAGTGTAAAACCATTTAAACGGAAAAACCAACGGACTAATCTAAAGGGAAACGAGAAACACTTATGAACCACATAAACAGACGGCAACCACTGAACATCAGATTCCCAACTTAGGACAGGTTCAAACATGTGCAGCTCATTTATCAGATTAACATATCGTCCTGAACTTTCATGAAGTATTTGCCACTGGACATTGAGCATCCTAACAATCATTCAAATAATTTTACATTTGAACACACCTGCGAAATCGCGGGCATTTAGAATGTGATTGGAAGTATGTAAACTGTTGTAGGATGAAGTTTTGTAGAAGATTTTATCACTGGAGAATTTCAGGAAAGTGACCAAAAGTCAAAGGTACCTGAATTTGGGACCGGACAGTTTTGTAAGCCCCCCCTTTCTTTCAAAGTCTGTCATTTTTTGTTTTCCGTCAATTTTAATTATTTTTGCCCGTGGAGAGTAAATTTGAAATTGATTGTAAATAGCAAATACATTATTTACTAAAAATTGTGTGTATTATATAAAAACAGGAAATCTTGTCTATGACTTAAAAGTACGTGCGATGACGGAAGCAATACTCGGACGCCTATATTTTAGTTTTTCTCCCAAAATAACCAAGAATAAATAATCGTAAGCAAGGATGACAAATGCGACTATGCATGGTACCTATAGGACATAGAAGCATGATGATTAGTTAATTGTGGAAGGGGGAGAAGCGACACACAAAATAAGGTCTTCTCATTTAATAGTATAGAAGATACGTTGACTTCGTTGTAAATAAAAGAGTATGTATACCTCCTTTTGAATAAAAACGCTTCTGAACCATCTCATTTATAATCTTAAGTGGTGTTCTTGTAAATCAAGTTAACTAATAGTAATACATGTCATATCTATGCTTATTCAACACATGTTAATAAAAAAAAACGACTGGTATAAAATTTCTAAATTCTAAACGAATTATACATGTATATGAAGCCAAGAATCAGACGATAGGGGTCACCTTAATTCTAGAATTACATGTATGTGTAAAGCGCTTTACATAGATAAATACATAACAAAGTCCAGGGAATATGTATAGTTATTTTAGTGTCGCTCCCTAGAAAGGATAATATACTATCCAATGATTACTTAAACTAAAATAGACAATGCCCATGGGGTATATTAATGAGGTATTCTCAGTAACTTTGAAAATATTTTCCACACGAATGTAAAACGTTAATTATTTTTCTCTAATAAAAAATATCGTCGGAACAATGTCCTGGCAAAATACTGATTTGAAATTAAAACTGTATTGCGTATTTTTCGGCCACGACTTGATGTTAAGTGTTAGCGGTATCAAAAAAAATATAGGCACACTTATTTTACAATTATTTAACCTATTGATTACACAAGTCGATTAATTTGATAAATGGTCGCTTATTTGCATCAATATAAATCAGGTAGCGACAGACAAAAGTAGTAGTAACTGTGAAGTAAGGACAAGTAAAATATAAAAGAATGATGTAGTATTCAATATAACATCTTTAACTGAGAAGACTTCAATCAAAGGGCAACCCAATCTCCCACAAACAAAAACCTGATATTGGCTTTAACAAAACGAAATTGACAAGCTAGATATGATTTATAATATTCATTTTATATATTTATTCCCATGTAGA
This sequence comes from Mytilus edulis, assembly GCF_963676685.1. Taxonomy (NCBI): domain Eukaryota; kingdom Metazoa; phylum Mollusca; class Bivalvia; order Mytilida; family Mytilidae; genus Mytilus; species Mytilus edulis. Next base: position 14,746 of record NW_027268022.1, read on the forward strand.
CGTTGCATATCTGAGTTTGACACATGATTTGTTAAGTCTATGTGATACACATTAACAGTTTATGTTTTAACAGCAAGATAACAAATTAAATGACTGTGTTAGACATATGATGAGAAATTACGCAACACAGCTTGGTATTATATAAGACTTTAAAATCAGGAGATACCAGAAGAAAAAAAAAAATTCTCTCAGAAGAGGTAAGTTTTTAACATTTATTTAACACATGCCATTTGTACCTGTAAAGAACATGACTGACTATCTTTAAAATAAACAAAATATATAAGGACGTCGCTTACGGTGTTGGTGTTAGTTTTGGTAACGTTAGTTTGACGTTATTTTCATGCATTGTATACATAACGTCGTACGTTTTTCATTTCGTGCAGCTCAATCATACAGAATAATTTATATGAGCGGTTTGCTTGACTTGCTACGTATAGAACCGAAATGCAAAAGCGGCACATATTTTTTTAAGTACTGTAACAGTTAAATTAAAACAGAAAAATAATATTCATTTAAATTAGTATCGCCTTGGAGCAAAGATATTTTCTCTTCTTTTTTTTTATTGAAACAGGATATTTAAAAAAAAAAGTGTAAACCCTGTCTTTTCTGCTGCTTTTTCTTTTAGTTTAAACATTTTTATTTATAGTGGATTGGGAAACAAGTTATTACAACTTATATTAATCCGTTTCCACTTTGAGGGTGCGAGTGCTTCCTTGTAGCCTTAGCCTGCTCTTTTCGAAATCTAAAAGGGTGACTTTTACGTGCAAGAGATACTGCTCTCTCTTAACACGTGTCAGTCATTTATCGCCCCCTTCCGACGGAATATCATTGTTTCACAAGACCATCATACTCGCAAATGGTGTCAAGGGCTTATTCTTTTATCCGCTTTTGATAATTTCCGAATAAATATTTATCAGTTGAATCGTTTGTTTCATCGCCTGTATTAAATATTAAAAGAATCAACAGTTGAAAGCAAATTCAAAATTAACCACAATAAAGTTAATTTAATAAAATTTGCCTATTTCATAAACAAAAGGAAATTTAATCTCACCTATGAACAAGAAAACAGATGGGCGCAGATATTTTTTGCGAAAAACTACTAGGGGACATTTTTGCGCAGACATTAGAGCCCATTTTAGCGCAGGATTAATCCGTTCAGCTGTATTTTCGATAGCCCATTTTAGCGAAAACTTTCCTAGTTGAATAATACTAAAACCACGAGCATTAATTTATGCTGGCTAAATATTAAAGTTGTATGTATATATATATATGTTCACTATGGTTCATCATGGAAATAAAAGTAATTTTATAGTTGGCACTCAGCTATTTACCTATTTCTTGATACTATCATCAAATTGCAAACAACAACATCTATAAAAATACAAGGTATAGACGAATGTGCACCACAATCTAGACAAGATAAAGAGAAAAATCAGTTCCTACTGCAACTTTATGAACAGTATTGTACAGGGGGGTATACCCCGAGCCCATTACGTACGTTCTCTGGAACATAAATTCCAGGCTAGAACGGACTTTTAAAATTTGATTTTAAAATTTTAGTGTTATATTTTAATGGACATGATATTTTTTAAATTGTGCTGTCTTGCTTCTATTTAAAAAAACTATTGATCATTAATCATTAATTATAAAATGGATTAAAGCATAATGCTCAAAAATGGGCATTGATAATTTCCATTTTCGCTCGAATGGGTTTTAAATTTTGGGCTAAAATGGGCTTTACTTTGGCGCTAAAACGTTAGATTTTTCTCTCTAAAATGTCCTACCAATGCGCTAAAATGTCCTCCGCCGAAATAGATACAGATAATAAGTTTAAAACTAGATTCGATAAAAATCTGTTAAGACATTGTATCAAAATTATGATAATTTGAAATAAAAAGAAGTAGGTCCAGTAAGACCCCTTTTTGGCCCCAAAATATAGTAGTTTTACAAATTTGTTAAAATGTAAACTTTTAGTTATTCATTGGACAGTAGATTGCTTCTGCTACATAAATTTGGGCTGATTTTGACAATACAATGCACATATATCGGGTACTAGCACCATTAAGTCATGCTAAATTACTGAAATCTTCACGATTCTAGCATTTTTGTTAAATTTTAGACGGTTTTCGTGTAAAACGAAAGTGGCCGCATTCGTGTTCATCCTTAATATTGAAATGTAAGTTGTATTTTATGATAATACATACCATATATAAAGGTTGAGGGTGAACACGGATGCGGCCACTTTCATTTTTGACAAAAACCATCTGAAAAATGACATTTTTCGGCATATTTCGTAGATTTTTCATATTTTAGCTTCAATCGGTGCGTTTTTTATGACTTAATCAGTTAAAATCTTTCACATAAACTAATTGATTCAAATAAAATAGACACTTAAGTGTTTAAAAAGTTGTCAAAATCTTACGTCAGATGAACATGAAATTTGAGGCCAAAATCGGTCCTTACCGGACCTTCTCCTTTATATCAGATTCCTTTTGCACTGATTGTGCATGGGCATATGTTTTCTCTTCTAGATCTCGTGCATGGGTCTTTGTTTTTAATAAAAAGTGTTCAAACAAAATAAATATTGAAACAAACATATAAAGAAAAATGCAAGGATGAACTGAAGGATGTTTCATTAATCCTTGTATGTGCCCATTGAAATTGATAAAGAAGCATGCCAGGATTTTGAGGAAGGGAAAACATTTTTTTATCCTTGCATGTTCCCATGTCCCTAGAAACACATTATCCATTCTTTCTGATTTGAAAATGTGCAATATAAATTGATCCTTTTTCTATAATAATCGTTCGTTCTAAGACACCAGGTCCCATGTACTGAATAGAGAACGTTCAAACTGCCTCAAATAATAGATAAAAGGGGAAAGAGAGGGTTTCAGAAACATTAAACCTGTTAAGAAAGTTTTGAATAAGCATTCAATGACATATTTGTCGCTGGACGTCAGATGAACAATGAATCAATACACAAAAAAATGCGCCAATTTGGGTTACGCAATGTTTCAATCAATCTCATTATTATACATGTAATTAAATCATACTATTGGTAGAGAAATTGACAATTTGTTATTTCTAATTGATAATAATTATTTGTTATATCAAATGGATTATCGGTTATATCAAATTGATAATTTGTTATACCAAATTGATAATCTGTTATATATCAAATTGATAATTTGTTATATTAAACTCATATTTTGTTATATCAAATTCATAATTTGTTATATCAAATTCATAATTTGTTATATCAAATTCATAATCTGTTATATCAAATTTATAATTCGTCATATCAAATTGGAAAAAGTTAATTAGCATGGCACGTAAAGGCTTCCGTAATTTGCGACGTTAGGCACTACATGTCAAGTTTTACAGAACGTAACGTTAAAACAAGTAAAAAAGCATGGTGTGACATTATGACTAGACAAAAGTAGTCGCTGACTGTATCGTTAATTCTTCCGACATGTGTTCGAAAATGTGTTCAAAAAAATCCTCTGAACAGTAGATTTTAATGTTATATAGTATTTTTTGTGCTATTATAATTTCAAATTTCCCCCCTCCAAAACTTTATAATATGACTTATCATACTTGTAACAAAAATGTAAAAAACGGCGTTTTGTGACATTTTGACTAGACAAAAACAAAAAGATCGCGTTTTTTTTTTCCAATATTTTCTCTTAAAACTTCGACACAAATTTTTTTCATGCACTTAAAAAATAGTTTTCAGGTTTGAATAAAATTTCATATCGTAGAAAAGACTGCAACTGCCTATTACTTTTCATAAGACACTTAACAAATACGCCAAAAACTCTTGAATAGACCCTACAGATAGTATATTTGAGAACAATATTCCATTAAATCAGTTCTTTTCATGATTTAAATAATTTTATAATAAATTGCATTTATTTATTTATTTACATCGACTATTTTAATACTCTGTTACTACCAAATAAAGTTTCCAAACATATAGTATGTACTATTATCACGTTTCATAGTATTCAAAATATGTTTTTTTGAAATCTGCTTCTAACATAAATATAACTGTTGCAACATATGACAACAAAGTATCCAGAAACATCGTTCCATAGTGTATTCTGAAGAAGACGACTACATATCAGTTCATAAAAAGTCTTTTAAAAGGTTAAAAACGCCATTAAACACTACAAACTGTAACAACTTGGTGTATTTTGTAATTGTGCAACCGACTTAGGGGACGACCATTTGATATTCTGGGAGGAAGAGGGGGTGGGGATAGGAGCAGGAGGATTTTGAAAATAAATAACTCGGCCTTGATAATCACAAAAATAAATGGTTTGTTCTGTGGTAGTTTGAAAATAAATTACCTGACTTGCTATGTATTGAAAATAAATAGCTCAGCAGGTCTAATCGAAAGGAGGAGATGGCACCAGATTCTTCATAAATTCATCTTTTTTCAAACAAACAAAAACACTTCCCAAATCTTTTAATAATATAAGTATAAATATTATTTAAATACACTTGCAATTTCTGAAAATTGGTTTCATTTAACTTGAGGTATATTTTCTCGGGAACACTGACCTCACTTTTATTTACAGGGCCGTAACTACATTGAGGCAAATGCCTCGTGTAGGAAATTTAAAAACCAAACGATTGTCTCCATATCAAATTGTCTTCACGGCGAGTGCCTTGCAAGAAAAAAGTTCTATTCTCCATCAGACCTAGCCCCTGATTTTTCGGAATCAATTTTTCTTATTTATTTGTCGTTTGTTCATTGATTGCCCTTCTGTATTCTGTTTGAGTGTTGCATTCCTTTTGTAAATTAGTAATTTTGTTATTAACTTAATCAAGCAGCCACAGACTTAACTATGTGAATTACATTTTTGCTTTATCATGCATATTAGTCTTTTGATGTTGTCCCCTAGAAACTTAAGTCTTACACTGAATCTATACATTTTGCTTTAAGACCAAAATATTGTCCCAAAAATTATTTAAACAGAACTTGCATTTTCAGATTAAGAAAAGGTCTGGGGAACACCCAGAACGCATAATATAGCATCATTTTCCTATAGCTTCTCGGGCCTTCAGCGGCTCTAAAACCCTTCAAAAAAAATAAAATTGCCTCGCTCCGCTCGGCGAAACATGTTTTGCCAATACTTTTTTTCCTCCTGACCCCCCCCCCCCCCAAAAAAAAAAACCCTTTTTCCCCCGAATATCAAAAATGTTCGTCCCCTTACGTACGTTATGCTTGCTATCTACAATAAGTTAAGTTATTTATAACGGCGTTAATTTTTCAATAAAAATGATTGAGATATGAACCCAAATTAAGCTGCGATGCTGGACACAACAACCGTTTTGTACGTGGTCTGCATTTTGTGTTTATCTATTTCAATTATATCTGTCACAATATATTATACAAATATAGCCTTTGTATGAGGTCGATACAAGGATATATTGACCTGAAAGAAGTATATTGACTGAGGACGAAGTGTTTGTTGTTTATATTCTGCTTGTATCTGAATGTCATTGTAACTTGTAAATGCCCCCCTGTGATACATTGATGGGAATTATAAATGTTTGAATTTATAGAACGTAGGCTGAGCGACTTATAATTACTGTAAAATATTAGCAAAAATGTGATCGTTTTCATCACAATAAATGTCGCCAGGTTCGGCCAGGATAAGCTTTACACTCAAGGTGGTACCTAACACTACAGGGAGATAACTCTGTAATATCAGCTAAACGTTTTAATTACGTTGCGTTGTGAAGGCAATATGTAGCTCCTCAATGATCAAAATTAGTGTTTGTCAAACTGCTATATAACCAGTGTAATTTTTCTGACAAAACGGTTGGTTCAAAAAATTTTAAATTTTTATATTTTTGTAAAAGTGTCAAAATAAATTCTTTGACAAAATTTTATGGAAATTAAAACGAGCCAAATTAATTTTAGTGAAAGTGTTGGGGTACCACCTTAAGTTGTTGTTTTGATATTAACCGTTACCGTTTACATGTAGAACATTTGTGAGTGAAATGAGGTTAATATATAATCAACAGATGGTAATGGTAATAAAAGCAAACCTCTTAATAGTCTAGAAACTTATGATGATTTCATTTAAACTGTCGACAATATGACTTCAACATGTCTATTAAGAACTATAGTCGAGTACTTTCTTCTAAGCGGTTACCTTTTGTCCAGGCAATCCATGAAGAAAGCATGATTCTCTTGTATTATCAGATATAAATGATTGTGCTATACCAAGAGGTAATTAAAATCAATGAGTCAAATACTTCGCATTTGACGATTTAAAAAAAACCATTCAGGTACGTAGGACTTGGTTTATGGTTGCAACAAAAAAGAGAACATTTACCCTTTATTAATTTTATTCAATACGTTGTAAAATCCGTAGGAAAATTATTATTATTACGGAATCAACATCACATACCAGTTGGAGTTCAAGCTAGTTTTAATACCCGTTTAACCAACCATTTTGTTCGGAAAATGTCAGGAATATGACAGTTGTTTGCCACTTGTTCAGTTGATTGAAATCGTTTGATTTTGTAAGTTTTTGTTGACTTCCCCTGTTGGAAATTACCTTCTTATTCGTTATTTTTGTTTGTAGTAATATCTCTTGTCGTAAATTTAAGTTTTTTTTTATGAAAATTTTAATTTGTATGTCAATATTTTATTATCTTTCCAAATCCCAAAATTGTGTTATAGTTTAATTATTGTAATTAGTTATTTCATAATTTTCATGCTGTGTTCCCACTTGGTTTCAGGTTGAGAGAAACTGTTCGTAATCATCAATCGAACTAGTAGTACGTGAAAATAATATAAAACAATTTATAAATTCTACATGTACATACATTTTAATTGGTCATATCTCTCATATCACTTTTGATACTTCCCATAAGTGATGGTTTAATACGAGTTTACTGTACTTACTTACATGAATTTTAATTGCAATGAAATGTTTACGATATTTAAATCTTATGTTTTGATTATAACTATCTAAGTGCATTACGTGTTGATGACTTTTTGTTTTATTATTTTGTACAACTAGGACATTTCTTCAAAATAATTAAATCCACACAAAATTGGGAATTCTGTGAGTTTTTTATATTTGGTAATTAGGTGAATTAAAATTGATATTTACAAAATAATTAGTCCCAACGATAAAGGTTAACATCTTAGAACACGAAGAAGAAACATTGCAACTAGCTGTTTTGTATAAGTGTTTGTATTAAAAGATTATGCAACAACAGATTTCGCTTGTAATAACTGACTTAATAGTCATAAAAGATCAACACGAAAAATTAAGTGGGGGAATAGAAATATGGTCACCACAGGTCTACTTCCAACTTGTGCGGGATGTACAAGTGCGCAGCCACGTTCGGTTAATATTGGGACGTTAAGGATTATGTACCCTTCTGTTGATTCAATGCTAAACATAGGAAATTTTATAGAAAATCCACAGCATTTATCCTTGTACTCTCACATTTGGCAATTTGATTACTGCTAGATATTGGATTATTGCATGCAGTGTTAGCATTGATTTCCTAAAAACAAGTTTATTAATGTAATTATTGGTTAATACAATTATAAATATTGACCAAATCAAGTACACCTTTTAGAGTGCGCTCGACTTTAGTGACTCAACACGAGGTATTTTGGAATTTACAGATTTGTTAGAACATTTTGTAGAAAATGAACACATAGCACATCATAGAAAAGCTAGTGATTAATCTATGTATTAAAGGCTGTGGATTTTCTATATATTAAAGACTCTGGATTTTCTGTAAAAATCTTGATTTATTTGCCACAAAGTACTGTTTTTCTAGTATTAAGATGCAATGAAACCGTAAATAATAATGCTTTCAATCAAGGTTCCCCCTTGGTACATGTACTAAATGGCCTATCTCTATTATTCAATTTATCTGTAGTTTTTGATACAATTGAAGTTTGAAAAATTCGTACAAAAATGGCGACAGTAGGGGTCATAAACCTTAAATTTTATAAATTGTTTATTGAGAGTGCAACGCTCCATACGTTAGGACCCTCTTTTGAAAACTTATCGAGTGTTCCGTTTGTGTCCTGTTACAAGGCTCTATCACATGACCGACCTTTTGTATTTAATTAATTTGTTCGCGTCCTTAACATGCATGCTATATTTGCCTTTGTTCGTTACGAAACTAAAATCAATCAAAATATCCGAGAAGTATTATCTTTTATTCTATTCAGGTTCCTCAAAGTAGCCTGGGGTAAGAAATATTATCACTACAGATCTTCTTCCGACCGTCAGTAAAACTTTGACAAAGTGTGGCATCTGTTTGTCTGTGCGGGATGTATCAAGAATGCAGCCACGTCCGGTCAGGGACGTTTAATCCCCATGCCTCGTGTGGAGAGGATGTCACACTCTGCACGCTTGCAACTTTTTCAACAACTCTTCGGGTGTCCATAGGTTGGTCCGAGACCACAATGAATTTGTAGTGCATTTCTTTTAGAACATAAATGAAAATTTAAAAAATCCCACCTGCGCTTTCTCAATGAAATTTTTACAGTGTGTTTGTACTACTTTTGAGACAAATTATATCAAAATTATAGAAAACTTCATCGGCTCTAACTCAAAATATGGACAATTTTATGTTGAGGGGCGTCTTGAAATCTTTTGACAGCTTCCGAAGTGCTAATTTTTAAACCCTTTTCAGCTGAACCAAATCACTACTTTTCTTTAAAAATTCTGGACCCAAATTTTTTTACAATGTAATTTCATCCCCCTACTTGCCAATTTGAGGCATTAAACATGGAGACATAAATTTGGAAGGGGTAATAAAAATTAATGGCAAGTAAACCCACTGTCAACACTAGGGACTATATTCGTGAACAAATTGTGGTCTCGGACCGTTGTAAGGCTTATTTTTTATCCCTATCAAATATACCCTTATTTTTTCCATGGCAGTCTAATATTACCTGAAGGACATACATGCCTCTTATATATTGTACATTAAATGCGAGCATTTTTAAATTAAGTCATGCTGTGTATGCGTATTTCTTTGAAAGTTGTCCTGTTAGTTATAGTAAAGTAATTACAGTGTAACCTGCCTAATCCCTAGTATTCCAAAATCCTGCTTTAACCGACACATTATCCCGGGTCCCATAGTATGTCTATCCTTGCAGAAAAAATACGAGTATTCCGACACCCTGCTTAATCCGACATTTTTTTCTGGTCTCCCTGATTAGGCAAGTTTGACTGCAACTATGAGTGTAAATACATTTTTCTTGTCCTTGAAATACCAACTATTGTCATCGCCTCGATCAATAACCCTTATCACCAGTCAATAAATGTATAATGTTATCCTCCCTCAATACGTTTTGCAATTCCCTCAGTTTTTGTATACTAATTTTTGCCTTAAAAATGAATTTACGAATGTTTAAAATCTGTATACTATATTTGACAAAGATTAAACATTTGCGTCTATGACAAATGGAATAAGGTCATCTAATTAAAAGCACATAGTTTTTGATCTTCTTGCAACATGTGTAATTGCTTCTTGTACCTCATCAGTTAAAATAGGCAATACTATAGTATTAATGTATGGACTTTTTCATATTGGCCCTGTAACATGCCCGAGGTGTTAATAATGGCCAAGGATGGTTGTAATGGCCCTGAGGCAACGCCGAGGGCCATTACAACTGTCCGAGGCCATTATTAATATCAAGGGCATGTTACAGGGCCAATATGAAAAAGTCCATATATTGACACTTTTATTAACCAACTAGCAAGGCAACTTCATTCAAGAACAGTCTTCGAGTCTTGGATCCAAAACTATACAGCTATCCACAAACTACAACAGGACCAATACAGAAAAGCCCGTTTCATAACATTTTTATAAAATGGTTTTAATTCTTCGATTAAACAAAGAATAAGAAACTTACCGTGAAGATACAGGGAATTTCATAGCTGAACTTCAACTTGTCTTTTTGCATTCAATTTCGCATGGAATTTTGGTCAACATTGTGACTGTCAGATGTAATTTCTGATTTCTCATCCAAGTACTTAATTTTATGCTATTAAAATTCATTTCATCTAGCAAACAAAAAGTAGCTGGGAAGAATAAATCAGACAGTTTTTAAAAACTATTCTAAAGTCTGGAGGATTTGAACAACAGAAATGAAACAGTGATAATAATCAAAAAGTCGTACTCGAAAAAGGCTGTGAAATATTTCCGTTTCAAGTCGTTACAAAAACAGTGTCAATGAACATCATTTAAACTTGTTTTTATGATATCAAGTTTAAGAAAAATTAAAAAAATGTCACACTTATTTAAAGATATAAACGACTATTTGATTTAATCGATGTCCCGTTTCATCTGTTCATAATGCATGACTGTGATTTCGTAATGCACGGGTGTGATTTCGTAATGCATGACTGAGATTTCGTAATGCATGACTGAGATTTCGTAATGACTGGCTGTAGCAATTTCTCCGTTCATAATGACCAGATGTCGAAATTTTCCTTTTAATAAAGCCATGGGCATTTCTATACATATTGTAGTAAGTTGGTTAATAAAATTTTGAATTAAACATGATGATTCTCATGCTCGCTACTTCGCGGTAACCGTTGTCAAAATCATAACAAAAAATTCAAAAGCACGTCCCAATGCATGATTAACGGGCAAATTCCAAGCAACAACGCATCTAAACTTTCATTCATGAAGATAATGCTGATCTTACACTAGCAAAAGTGTGTCCCTTGAATATTTTTTTTTATGAAAAAGCCAAAAATAATCCACTGACTTCATAATAAATGTACCTCAGTATTCGGTTGATAAAAGGAATTTGGAAAATAAACGTGATATATTGTATTGATTGTATTTAAATACACGTACAAGTGCCCTTGAATTCGCGGATGTCATACAGAAGTATATTGCTTTCGGGCCTTATTTTCGGTTGTTTTCATCATTTATGGTATGTTATTACCTTGTTATGGAAATAAATTTTCTCGGGATAAACAATATCAAAACAAAAGTTTTTAATCACATTTAATCGTTAAAACTAGATTTATCATTCAATTCATATGTCCGTGTTTTTTATTTTGAAATTGGAAAACTATGTATTCCAATTAGATCTCTCGTATAGTTTCGACATTGAATATAATTGACGGAAGAAAAACAATGTAAATGTTGAAAATAAAAAGTCGTAGTATTCCTATTTACTATAATACCAGTTTCTCCGATTTGGTGATAGACAGTAACGTTTATTAGTTGTAATGCTTTTTAAAACCATTATCGCAAGTATCATTCCCCCGATAAATGTACCACGTGTCCCTTATTTCTATCAGATTTTGTTGGAAGTCATCAAATTGACTTCTTAGCGGACATACAAGGTTAATAGCCTAAATACGTGGAAATCATGTTTTCTGAAGAGGTTGGGGTAAACAGTTTTTGGCTCAAATGAATCATTATTATGATATACAAAATAAATACGAATACACGAGTTGGAGGGAAACGCTTTTCAAATTCGAACGATCTTCGGTTTTCAACAATAAAACATTATATATATGCAATGTGTTATGCAATATGTGAAGCTCTAATTCGCCCCGAGGAAAAACAAATAACATATGCATGTGTACTATCACTGATCACTAAAAAACTTAAAATTCCCTCAAGGACTTTTATCATTCATTCATTAACAAAGATACGACCACGGACATGGATTCATGACTGGGGTTAGGCGCAAGGATATGTTACAAGGAAACTTTTTTTAAATCGGAAATGTACATTAAACTATGTCGAGAGAAGTTTGGGTTAGGATCTCCGCACAAAACATGTTTAACCCCAGCGCATTTTTTGCGCCTGTCTAAAGTCAGAAGCCTTAGTATGACGTCCATTATTACTGAACTAATACTCCTTTTGTTTAGGGGCCAGCTGAAACACGCCTCCGGGTGCGGGATGTTCTCGCTGTGTTGAAGACCAATTGGTGGCCTTCGTTTATTTTCTGTTCTTAGGTCGGGTTGTCGTCTCTTTGACACATTCCCTATTTCAATTTTCAATTGTATTGTCTGATAAACAAAATAAAACACTCGTAAAATAGATAAACGAAGATGTGGTATGGGTGCAAATGAGGACAACTCCTCCATCCAAGTCACTAGTTGTGAACAGTAAACCAGTATAGGCCTTCAACACGGAGCCTTCAAGTTGGCTGAAACCAAACAGTACAAATATAACAGAGAATGTCTTTATGTTACCAATGTGTTTCTTCATAGATATCATACACGGTCACAAGTGTGCTCCAGAAAGACTTGGTTTTGTGTTTTTTACTTGGACATTAAATTTAATTGATTCTTATTCTGCATTTAACTGTCTTTACTTTAGCACCTGCCTTAAATTTTTATCAATTAATTTTCAAGGTTAGAATATAGATAGAGATCAGCATATTTTCTCGAGTATTTCAAGGGGTTGTTTTTATACGCCCGGGACGGGACGTATTATGGTATACCGTTGTCCGTCCGTCTGTCCGTCCGTCCGTCCGTCTGTCCGTCCGTCGTCCACACTTCGGACAATAACTCAAAAACACCTACACCAATTTCCATGAAACTTAAGTGAATTGTTTATATCTATTGACGTAAGCTCCCTTTCGTTTTTTTTTTTTTTCAGATTTTAAGTTTTGGATTTTATGGGGCTTTATTCATAAAAAAGGGGGGATTTTCAACACTTCGGACAATAACTCAAAAAGGCTTTCACCAATGTCCATGAAACTTGGTGAATTGTTTATATCTATTGATGTAAGCTCCCTTTCGGTTTTTTTTTAATTTCAGATTTTAAGTTTTGGATTTATGGGGCTTTATTCATAAAAAAAAGGGGGGGATTTTCAACACTTCGGAGTTCGGACAATAACTCAAAAAGGCTTTCACCAATGTCCATGAAACTTTGGTGAATTGTTTTATATCTATTGATGTAAGCTCCCTTTCGTTTTTTTTTAATTTCAGATTTTAAGTTTTGGATTTATGGGTCTTTATTCATAAAAAAAAGGGTGATTTTTAACACTTCGGACAATAACTCAAAAAGGCTTATACCAATGTCCATGAAACTTTGGTGAATTGTTTATATCTATTGATGTAAGCTCCCTTTCAATTTTTATAAATTTCAGATTTTAAGTTTTGGATTTATGGGGCTTTATTCATAAAAAAAGGGTGATTTTTAACACTTCGGACAATAATTCAAAAAGGCTTTCACCAATGTCCATGAAACTTTGGTGAATTGTTTTATATCTATTGATGTAAGCTCCCTTTCAATTTTTATAAATTTCAGATTTTAAGTTTTGGATTTATGGGGCTTTATTCATAAAAAAAAGGGTGATTTTTTAACACTTTTGGACAATAACTCAAAAAGGCTTTCACCAATGTCCATGAAACTTTGGTGAATTGTTTATATCTATTGATGTAAGCTCCCTTTCAATTTTTATAAATTTCAGATTTTACATTTCCGTGTTATGAATTTTTATGCTTAAAAAAGGGGGGATTTTTCCAATTTGGGACAATAACTAACACTTTCACAAAATTTTATGTATGGATGAAAAATTAAAGACAACAAACTTAGTTAAATTTGAGGTAGCCTTAATAGTGCCAATTTTTTTGTGCATTTTTATTTATTATTTGGGGGGGGGGTATTTGACAGGGCTCACACTATTTCTAGTTGATCATATTAAATTCATTTAAAGCATAAAAGACAAGTTAAAAGAGCAACGGGCGTATCATGCGATAAAAGCGCAGCCCTTTATTTTTATTTTTCATACAGTTAAATGGTTTGTTTGTAAGATCAAGAGATTAAATAAAAAATCTCATGTTTTGCGATCATATCCCACTGCGCTTGGTCTGTTATATAACATTTTTATTTAGAAATGCGATAAATTATATCAGTCATATGTTCTATATATATAGATGAATTAATATAAATGCATGTATCTTAATAATAACAACTGCATTTAAAAAAGTTAGACAGTTAGAGATTAGCACTCAATACATGTAGGTGTAGTAAAACAAGACCATATTGAATGATTGGTTGTTGGTGTTTTAACAGCACTTTCAGAGCTCATAGCAATAATTTCGTGGCAGCCATTTTTCTAACAAGTGTGATACATTGATGATATACACATTTTGAAAAAGATAGTAATGTCATGTTAGTGGATTGAAATTCAAACATTAGAAATAATCTATTGAATTTTGTCTTCGTCCTTATGAGTTTTGAATGTCCCTTTGATATCTTCAGCCTTTCTAGAAAACAAATCGGAATTTTTTATGTTGTGTGTGTTTTATTATCAATATATATAAACAAAATGATCAACATGTAAAATGCACTTAGTGCAATCACTTTATCTACATGTTTAATTTGGGTTTTTTTTTTACAATGACAAAAATCTGTTAAGATGATCGTTGTTGATATGAATACACAGGTTTATTGGTTCAAAATTGATGCATGATCGACAAAAACTATTTATCCTATTTTGACAGATATCGGAAATTATCAGTAAAAATAACGGATCAAATTATTGAGAAGCAATATCTAAACAGAGATGCAAGGCTTATGGTTTCACACTCCAGACGCAACACACGGGTATGGTGTATGCATATCCTTTATTTTGGGGTATGGTATATCTATATGCTATATTTTGGAATAAAACACGAAGTACATGTACATCTATTTCATGACATAAGAATGTGGTGTTAAATTTATTTTCTCAGTCAATTTAAGAGAACCATTGCTATTTGACGTTTTTAGATTACTTTAGCCGTATTTGGCACTACTTTTTGGAATTTTGGATCCCCAATGCTCTTCAACTTTGTACTTGTTTGGCTTTATAACTATTTTGATATGGGCATCACTGATGAGTCTTATGTAGACGAAACGCGCGTCTTTCGTACTAAATTATAAGCCTGGGTACCTTTGATAACTTTTTTAAATCGGTGTTTAAGTCTATGCTTCGGTTACAGCTACACTATACTGTGTTTTAGCATCCTAGGCCACTCGGTCACATCTTATGCATGTCTCTTCGGTTTCATCTTAAATAAGGCGACAGCAGTTAGTTGATGTTCAGTAAATGATGAATGGTAACATTACTTTTCTCACTTCAGCACAATACTGCTCTGTTGATACAGGTTTAACCCTCTAGAAAAATAACCTCCATGTGTTCACTCCCTACCATATGCCTGTCCGGAACATGTTGATCTTGTCCTATGGTTTTTCTCATTTAATTAGTTAGTCCATGAAGAACATAAGGCAAGCTCTTGGAATTTCATTGTTTTAATTGTATGTTGGTCATATGAATTTAAAAGCAGTACATCTATTGTAACTATATATATAGAGACATGTGCATTGTAAAGTTCCTTCCTTCCTTCAAGTTTTATTTTGTAATTTTTATTTAATTATTTACTATAAATAAAAGAAAACAAGTTTTTTACAAATAATATATAGTTATGTCTATAAATTAAACGTTGAAAATGTATTAAGAAACTTATCTTTAGCCGATAATCGATTGTTTTTTACAAAGCTACAACTGTTGCGTCAATGACATATATTTGCATTTCTTTCATACATACTTAAAGCATGCAACAATAATCATTCAAACTTGAAAAGGGGAGTACATTTCTTTAACTTGATTACATCCTCATTGAAGTATAACCAAAGCTTACGTTCTTACTCAATAAACATGTGTTAAAGAAACCAATCCTGAAAATACTTCGAATGCAGTGTTGATTATCAAGCATATTATACACTTTTGATATAAATTGTTCCGGCATCTGACAACCTAATATTTAACTATCAACGATTCTTAGACAGGTAGGTACAATTTTAATACTTGATATATATTTTACTGTTCTTTATATCATTGAAATGCAGCGATTAAATAATTCCATCATAAGATATGTTATTTTTGCAACCATTGTTTTCTATGCCTAATTCTGCAATAATATTATCCATATGCATATATCTTACATATATATAATTTACATCTCAGCATAGTTTTTGTGTGGACGTAGCGTCTGGCGTCTAAAAATATTTTTAACCTGTTACCTTTTGACGGCTATTATTCGTTTCTCTGTCTTATATTTTCTCCCATTTATCTGTTTATTTATTGTAACCCTGTCGTGTAATGTTGTCATTTTAATGTTATAATTAACACTGCCATAAAAGCGGGAGGTTTGGCATGCCACAAAACCAGGTTCAACCCACCATTTTTTCCTAAAATGCCCTGTACCAAGTCAGCAAAATGGCCATTGTTACATTATAGTTTGTTTCTGTGTGTGTTACATTTCGGTGTAGTGTCGTAGTTCTCTTATATTTGATACGTTTCCTTTAGTTTTAGTTTGTAACCCGGATTTGTTTTGTCTCTATCGATTTATTAATGTTGAACAGCAGTATAATACTGTTGCCTTTATATATTACAACAATTCTTTTAATTGCAAGTAAGGACTAATAACCGCTAAAATTTACACCAGCAGTGAATAACCAATTTTGAATAACCCATTATTCACCGTCGAGTAACCTTTTGAGTTTCTTGATTTTTTCCATTAAAATGACGCCACAGACGTAATAAACAAACTGTCAACGTTCACGTTGCAGGAAGCCTATTGATAGACGAGAAAGTAAAGCTTTGGACATGCATCTAGTGCCAATGATATCATTTAAAAAACGGCCATTTTCAGGGCCAACAATATTTTACCAAACGATTCTACCTTTGTTGTTCATGTACATACGAGAAATTGTAAGAACAAGTTAGATACAAATGTGTTTTCAAACGTTAACTTGGGTTTATTACTAAAGTCAGGCAAGTACTTTTTCAATTATTCAAAAGACACTTCCACTAATTCAATCAGGTTTTTTGTACATCTTTGTTACATAATTTTTAAGTATTTATAGTGATTAAGAATATAACACAATGTTGACTGATGTCCCCCTATTTATTTGTTTGGCTTTATTACTAGTTTGATCTGAGCGTCGCTGATGAGTCTTATATAGACAAAACACGCTTCTGTCTTATTAAATTATAATCCTTGTACCATTTGATGATAACTATTTTACACCACTGGGTCGATGCCACTGCTGGTGGACGTTTTTGTTCCTGAAAGTATTACCAGCCCAGTAGTCAGCACTTCGGTGTTGCCATGAATATCAATTATATGGTAATTTTTAAAAATTTCTTGTTACAAAACTTTGATATTTTTTTTACTAAGGATTTTCTTATCATAGGAATATATTACCTTAGCCGTATTTGGCATATTTGTTTGGAATGTTTGGTCCTCATTGCTCTTCAACTTTGTAATTGTTTAACTTTATAACTTTTTTTATCTGAACGTCACTTATGAGTCTTATGTTGACGAAAAGCGCGCGTCTGGCGTATTAAATTATAATCCTGGTACCTTTGATAACAATTTGACAGTTTTTACCTATTATGTCTGTTTGTTTTGTTCACACGTCGTTTTAAATGTAATGGAATTCGTTGCGACCGTTACAGATGTGAGCGGTTCAGCTAGCTATGAAATCAGGTTCAAGTTGCTTATTCTTTTGTTTTCTATGTAGTGTCATGTGTGCTATTGTTTGTCTGTTTGTCTTTTTCATTTTTAGCCATAACGTTGTCAGTTTATTTTCGATATATGAGTTTGACTGTCCCTCTGCTATCTTTCGTCCCTCTTTTTCAATCCACCATTTTCTGTATTAGAAAATTCCTGTGATATAACAGTTGTTATTCATATGTTGATGTGTTAGAGCTTTCGATTTTGCAATTTGATAAGGGACTTTCCGTTTTGAATTATCCATAATCGCGAGAGAGAAAAAAGATATGCGATATACAACATTGAAATGTGTTCACTTTTAATTATGACGAAGTTAACTCCGCCTTTACTTAACATCAGTAAAGGTATAAGTGACATAAAGCAACGTTGTTTGACAGGTATTCAAAAAGGTTAAAGTAGAATACCGCTGGTCAAGAGTAATAACTCGATTGAAGGAAAACAAATCCTGGCTACAAACTAAAACCGAGGCCAAACAAATCAACTACAATCTTGATAATAGGAAAAAGAGGGATGTGAGATACCAGAGGAAAATTCAAACTTGTAGATCTAATAATAATAAACCTGAAACTCCATGGCTAAACAAGAAAAAGACAGACAAAACAAACAAACAAACAAACAAACAAACAATAGTACAACAGCCACAACATAAAAAATTTAAAAATAAACCGAAAACAGAAACACTTAATGCAACAAAAACAACCGTCAACTAACATAGAAACGGAACTTTTATATAAACCGCTATATTAATGACTTGGTACAGGACATTTTAAGAAAAAAACATGATGGGTTGAAACTGGTTTAATGGCTAGCCAAACCTCCCGCTTAAATGTTCGCCCCTTTTTATATAGTGCACATGACTTATTGAGTTCGATATTCGTGCTTTTGCTGTAATGTATAAAATATCAATGAACGTTAATTCAATAGATGAACAACAAATGCTTCCTGTTTCAAAGTATTATAAGATGACTGTTGGTGACTATTATCACTCGCAGAACATATATTGCAATTGCCAGCTTATACAAAATAAAATCTAATCGAGACAATATTCAAGTATATGTAACAATTTTAAAAACGTTGGCATACATCATTTACAAATACATGTAGATTTATAATGGAAATGGGGGAATCTGTCAAAGAGCAGAAAACAGCCCCAGACCACAACATGTCTTCAACACAGAAAATCGCACACCCGGAGTCGAACTGTATCTACAGTGACTTAAAAAAAAACACACACAAAAAATACTGTCTCTGTCATCAATTTTATAATATTGAGACATCTCAAGAAGTGCATACCATTGATGTTTGTCCCTTATTGGCATTTCGTAATTTTGGTTGAAATGATATGTTTATTCCCGGGTCATAAAACACGATCGCGAGCATAAAATGTCAAATTTAATCATTTTCCCACACATTACTATAAGCATTTGATCTTTTATTAAACTGAAAAATATCCCAAAAAATAAAGATGTTCCCAAAAGAGAATAATTATTATCGAGTTTCAAGAGACCTTTGGAATGCCTGCATAATTCCAGGTTCTTATAGCTTTATTTCCAGAATCAATATAATATTTCAAAGTTAAAAAAAAAACCCAAAGACTAAATGACTTGATAAAACATAATCCTATACAATCTTTACGTTCCTATTTCAAACTTTAATAACGGATAAAGAACATATCGTGAATAAGTTTATTGAATTTCATCATGAATGACATCATGAATGACGACTCAAGAAAGTACACAGTCTGTTAATCAAACCTTGTATTATCTCTCATAATTGTTGTAATAGTGACACGTAATTAAATAGACAAGCTGTTCGTACAAACAGCAAAGACACCAATTAGAACATTAAAAGTGGCATATCAAAATTAAAAAAAATAAATCCAGCTATATGTATATGAAACTCGTAACAATAAAACTTATATTGGGGGGAAACAACAACTACGTTTTAGACCAAAAGGTATTCGTGCTGCCTAACCTAAGTTACAAAGGAGTATACCCGACTTTACCCCTTTTTGG
>NW_027268023.1:0-15154 GCF_963676685.1 Mytilus edulis
GGTTGCTATGTACAAATCTGTAATATTTGCATTAAATATACCAAACTGATGCTTTTAAATTAATGTATACATGCCGTACAATATTTTTCAGAATTATTTTACTCCATTCGCAAACACATTTCTATGCTAAAACATCACTAATATTTTGTATTTGTCCCTTCTTAAGGGTGCAATCAACAGTTTTTTACGTGACGTCATTCTGTAACAGGGCATGTAATAGTGGACCCATCATGCAGAAGTCAGATATTCATAGCTATATAGATATCTATACATCAATGGAAAGATAATTCTATGAACTTTCTGAATAAATAAAAAAAAATCCAACATCTCTTGTTTAAACATGCAAATTGGTACAAGTTATCAGCTGGAAATTAGGCATTTTCCCCCTAAAAAACCTTAAAACAGACCACCTTTGGACACACGGATCAGTAACCTGTGCATATATATTTGAGATTTCTTATAATATGCATTTCGAAGAGCTTATCCAGCTGATTTAAGAAAATGTTGTTTCAGCCTACGTTCGCCTGCTCCGAAAGGAGCTATCTTACCTGACAAATCAAAGTGCTTTTTGCAACAGGTGAAAATCAGCTGTTTATGGAGTTGCCTCCCATATAGAAGGAAGTCACAAAAACATTTTTTTTTTTTTAAATCTTGACAAAAGTGGCATTTTAATTGAACTTCAATATATGTTTTTCACATTGAACATAAAAAACAATCAACTTTTTCATTTAGTGGTATATAAATAGCAGGGAATTCCATCAGTATGTAAATCTCACTGGGGAAATACCCCTAGTTTTTAGTACGAAACTGTTTATAGCACCCTTAAGCAAAACCTTGTATGCGATATATAAAAAATTCTCAGCTTTTCTGAATCTGTACACTATACCCATTAAAATGATGTCTTACTTTAAGGATTGTGACCACAAATAGTGAAAACTACAGCTCTTTTTTTTTATGTCGCGCGGTAGTGGCATATTGGCCAGTGGCAAACAGTTTAACTGGCAAATCCCAAACATTTCCTGTATCACATTTTCATCAGTTTTACAAAGAAAATAAATCATAAAATAGGGTTTCTTTTAAATAAATAGAATAAAAACTATGAAATAGGCATGAATAAAGTTACTTTAAATAGATTTTGTTCCCAGTACTATATGAACTAAGTTATAGCTGAGTTGAGAAAATATTGAAATAGTGTTTTTCTTAGGAATGGCATGTGTACCTTTTTGACTATAAAAAGTACCAAATATATATTATAATGAATAAAACTTTATGTAACACTGATCAGGAGTAAAGGTCAAAGTAGAAAAAATCTACACTTTTCATATGCAACTTTTGGTTCCAAATATATGAGAGATTGAATAAAAATATCATGACGTCGCAAAAAATTAAAAAACTTCAATATTCGCAGAGTCTGGTTTTCTTATATCTGGTTGCTATGTACAAATCTGTAATATTTGCATTAAATATACCAAACTGATGCTTTTAAATTAATGTATACATGCCGTACAATATTTTTCAGAATTATTTTACTCCATTCGCAAACACATTTCTATGCTAAAACATCACTAATATTTTGTATTTGTCCCTTCTTAAGGGTGCAATCAACAGTTTTTTACGTGACGTCATTCTGTAACAGGGCATGTAATAGTGGACCCATCATGCAGAAGTCAGATATTCATAGCTATATAGATATCTATACATCAATGGAAAGATAATTCTATGAACTTTCTGAATAAATAAAAAAAAAATCCAACATCTCTTGTTTAAACATGCAAATTGGTACAAGTTATCAGCTGGAAATTAGGCATTTTCCCCCTAAAAAACCTTAAAAACAGACCACCTTTGGACACACGGATCAGTAACCTGTGCATATATATTTGAGATTTCTTATAATATGCATTTCGAAGAGCTTATCCAGCTGATTTAAGAAAATGTTGTTTCAGCCTACGTTCGCCTGCTCCGAAAGGAGCTATCTTACCTGACAAATCAAAGTGCTTTTTGCAACAGGTGAAAATCAGCTGTTTATGGAGTTGCCTCCCATATAGAAGGAAGTCACAAAAACATTTTTTTTTTTTTAAATCTTGACAAAAGTGGCATTTTAATTGAACTTCAATATATGTTTTTCACATTGAACATAAAAAACAATCAACTTTTTCATTTAGTGGTATATAAATAGCAGGGAATTCCATCAGTATGTAAATCTCACTGGGGAAATACCCCTAGTTTTTAGTACGAAACTGTTTATAGCACCCTTAAGCAAAACCTTGTATGCGATATATAAAAAATTCTCAGCTTTTCTGAATCTGTACACTATACCCATTAAAATGATGTCTTACTTTAAGGATTGTGACCACAAATAGTGAAACTACAGCTCTTTTTTTTATGTCGCGCGGTAGTGGCATATTGGCCAGTGGCAAACAGTTTAACTGGCAAATCCCAAACATTTCCTGTATCACATTTTCATCAGTTTTACAAAGAAAATAAATCATAAAATAGGGTTTCTTTTAAATAAATAGAATAAAAACTATGAAATAGGCATGAATAAAGTTACTTTAAATAGATTTTGTTCCCAGTACTATATGAACTAAGTTATAGCTGAGTTGAGAAAATATTGAAATAGTGTTTTTCTTAGGAATGGCATGTGTACCTTTTTGACTATAAAAAGTACCAAATATATATTATAATGAATAAAACTTTATGTAACACTGATCAGGAGTAAAGGTCAAAGTAGAAAAAATCTACACTTTTCATATGCAACTTTTGGTTCCAAATATATGAGAGATTGAATAAAAATATCATGACGTCGCAAAAAATTAAAAAACTTCAATATTCGCAGAGTCTGGTTTTCTTATATCTGGTTGCTATGTACAAATCTGTAATATTTGCATTAAATATACCAAACTGATGCTTTTAAATTAATGTATACATGCCGTACAATATTTTTCAGAATTATTTTACTCCATTCGCAAACACATTTCTATGCTAAAACATCACTAATATTTTGTATTTGTCCCTTCTTAAGGGTGCAATCAACAGTTTTTTACGTGACGTCATTCTGTAACAGGGCATGTAATAGTGGACCCATCATGCAGAAGTCAGATATTCATAGCTATATAGATATCTATACATCAATGGAAAGATAATTCTATGAACTTTCTGAATAAATAAAAAAAAATCCAACATCTCTTGTTTAAACATGCAAATTGGTACAAGTTATCAGCTGGAAATTAGGCATTTTCCCCCTAAAAAACCTTAAAAACAGACCACCTTTGGACACACGGATCAGTAACCTGTGCATATATATTTGAGATTTCTTATAATATGCATTTCGAAGAGCTTATCCAGCTGATTTAAGAAAATGTTGTTTCAGCCTACGTTCGCCTGCTCCGAAAGGAGCTATCTTACCTGACAAATCAAAGTGCTTTTTGCAACAGGTGAAAATCAGCTGTTTATGGAGTTGCCTCCCATATAGAAGGAAGTCACAAAAACATTTTTTTTTTTTTAAATCTTGACAAAAGTGGCATTTTAATTGAACTTCAATATATGTTTTTCACATTGAACATAAAAAACAATCAACTTTTTCATTTAGTGGTATATAAATAGCAGGGAATTCCATCAGTATGTAAATCTCACTGGGGAAATACCCCTAGTTTTTAGTACGAAACTGTTTATAGCACCCTTAAGCAAAACCTTGTATGCGATATATAAAAAATTCTCAGCTTTTCTGAATCTGTACACTATACCCATTAAAATGATGTCTTACTTTAAGGATTGTGACCACAAATAGTGAAACTACAGCTCTTTTTTTTATGTCGCGCGGTAGTGGCATATTGGCCAGTGGCAAACAGTTTAACTGGCAAATCCCAAACATTTCCTGTATCACATTTTCATCAGTTTTACAAAGAAAATAAATCATAAAATAGGGTTTCTTTTAAATAAATAGAATAAAAACTATGAAATAGGCATGAATAAAGTTACTTTAAATAGATTTTGTTCCCAGTACTATATGAACTAAGTTATAGCTGAGTTGAGAAAATATTGAAATAGTGTTTTTCTTAGGAATGGCATGTGTACCTTTTTGACTATAAAAAGTACCAAATATATATTATAATGAATAAAACTTTATGTAACACTGATCAGGAGTAAAGGTCAAAGTAGAAAAAATCTACACTTTTCATATGCAACTTTTGGTTCCAAATATATGAGAGATTGAATAAAAATATCATGACGTCGCAAAAAATTAAAAAACTTCAATATTCGCAGAGTCTGGTTTTCTTATATCTGGTTGCTATGTACAAATCTGTAATATTTGCATTAAATATACCAAACTGATGCTTTTAAATTAATGTATACATGCCGTACAATATTTTTCAGAATTATTTTACTCCATTCGCAAACACATTTCTATGCTAAAACATCACTAATATTTTGTATTTGTCCCTTCTTAAGGGTGCAATCAACAGTTTTTTACGTGACGTCATTCTGTAACAGGGCATGTAATAGTGGACCCATCATGCAGAAGTCAGATATTCATAGCTATATAGATATCTATACATCAATGGAAAGATAATTCTATGAACTTTCTGAATAAATAAAAAAAAATCCAACATCTCTTGTTTAAACATGCAAATTGGTACAAGTTATCAGCTGGAAATTAGGCATTTTCCCCCTAAAAAACCTTAAAAACAGACCACCTTTGGACACACGGATCAGTAACCTGTGCATATATATTTGAGATTTCTTATAATATGCATTTCGAAGAGCTTATCCAGCTGATTTAAGAAAATGTTGTTTCAGCCTACGTTCGCCTGCTCCGAAAGGAGCTATCTTACCTGACAAATCAAAGTGCTTTTTGCAACAGGTGAAAATCAGCTGTTTATGGAGTTGCCTCCCATATAGAAGGAAGTCACAAAAACATTTTTTTTTTTTTAAATCTTGACAAAAGTGGCATTTTAATTGAACTTCAATATATGTTTTTCACATTGAACATAAAAAACAATCAACTTTTTCATTTAGTGGTATATAAATAGCAGGGAATTCCATCAGTATGTAAATCTCACTGGGGAAATACCCCTAGTTTTTAGTACGAAACTGTTTATAGCACCCTTAAGCAAAACCTTGTATGCGATATATAAAAAATTCTCAGCTTTTCTGAATCTGTACACTATACCCATTAAAATGATGTCTTACTTTAAGGATTGTGACCACAAATAGTGAAACTACAGCTCTTTTTTTTATGTCGCGCGGTAGTGGCATATTGGCCAGTGGCAAACAGTTTAACTGGCAAATCCCAAACATTTCCTGTATCACATTTTCATCAGTTTTACAAAGAAAATAAATCATAAAATAGGGTTTCTTTTAAATAAATAGAATAAAAACTATGAAATAGGCATGAATAAAGTTACTTTAAATAGATTTTGTTCCCAGTACTATATGAACTAAGTTATAGCTGAGTTGAGAAAATATTGAAATAGTGTTTTTCTTAGGAATGGCATGTGTACCTTTTTGACTATAAAAAGTACCAAATATATATTATAATGAATAAAACTTTATGTAACACTGATCAGGAGTAAAGGTCAAAGTAGAAAAAATCTACACTTTTCATATGCAACTTTTGGTTCCAAATATATGAGAGATTGAATAAAAATATCATGACGTCGCAAAAAATTAAAAAACTTCAATATTCGCAGAGTCTGGTTTTCTTATATCTGGTTGCTATGTACAAATCTGTAATATTTGCATTAAATATACCAAACTGATGCTTTTAAATTAATGTATACATGCCGTACAATATTTTTCAGAATTATTTTACTCCATTCGCAAACACATTTCTATGCTAAAACATCACTAATATTTTGTATTTGTCCCTTCTTAAGGGTGCAATCAACAGTTTTTTACGTGACGTCATTCTGTAACAGGGCATGTAATAGTGGACCCATCATGCAGAAGTCAGATATTCATAGCTATATAGATATCTATACATCAATGGAAAGATAATTCTATGAACTTTCTGAATAAATAAAAAAAAATCCAACATCTCTTGTTTAAACATGCAAATTGGTACAAGTTATCAGCTGGAAATTAGGCATTTTCCCCCTAAAAAACCTTAAAAACAGACCACCTTTGGACACACGGATCAGTAACCTGTGCATATATATTTGAGATTTCTTATAATATGCATTTCGAAGAGCTTATCCAGCTGATTTAAGAAAATGTTGTTTCAGCCTACGTTCGCCTGCTCCGAAAGGAGCTATCTTACCTGACAAATCAAAGTGCTTTTTGCAACAGGTGAAAATCAGCTGTTTATGGAGTTGCCTCCCATATAGAAGGAAGTCACAAAAACATTTTTTTTTTTTTAAATCTTGACAAAAGTGGCATTTTAATTGAACTTCAATATATGTTTTTCACATTGAACATAAAAAACAATCAACTTTTTCATTTAGTGGTATATAAATAGCAGGGAATTCCATCAGTATGTAAATCTCACTGGGGAAATACCCCTAGTTTTTAGTACGAAACTGTTTATAGCACCCTTAAGCAAAACCTTGTATGCGATATATAAAAAATTCTCAGCTTTTCTGAATCTGTACACTATACCCATTAAAATGATGTCTTACTTTAAGGATTGTGACCACAAATAGTGAAACTACAGCTCTTTTTTTTATGTCGCGCGGTAGTGGCATATTGGCCAGTGGCAAACAGTTTAACTGGCAAATCCCAAACATTTCCTGTATCACATTTTCATCAGTTTTACAAAGAAAATAAATCATAAAATAGGGTTTCTTTTAAATAAATAGAATAAAAACTATGAAATAGGCATGAATAAAGTTACTTTAAATAGATTTTGTTCCCAGTACTATATGAACTAAGTTATAGCTGAGTTGAGAAAATATTGAAATAGTGTTTTTCTTAGGAATGGCATGTGTACCTTTTTGACTATAAAAAGTACCAAATATATATTATAATGAATAAAACTTTATGTAACACTGATCAGGAGTAAAGGTCAAAGTAGAAAAAATCTACACTTTTCATATGCAACTTTTGGTTCCAAATATATGAGAGATTGAATAAAAATATCATGACGTCGCAAAAAATTAAAAAACTTCAATATTCGCAGAGTCTGGTTTTCTTATATCTGGTTGCTATGTACAAATCTGTAATATTTGCATTAAATATACCAAACTGATGCTTTTAAATTAATGTATACATGCCGTACAATATTTTTCAGAATTATTTTACTCCATTCGCAAACACATTTCTATGCTAAAACATCACTAATATTTTGTATTTGTCCCTTCTTAAGGGTGCAATCAACAGTTTTTTACGTGACGTCATTCTGTAACAGGGCATGTAATAGTGGACCCATCATGCAGAAGTCAGATATTCATAGCTATATAGATATCTATACATCAATGGAAAGATAATTCTATGAACTTTCTGAATAAATAAAAAAAAATCCAACATCTCTTGTTTAAACATGCAAATTGGTACAAGTTATCAGCTGGAAATTAGGCATTTTCCCCCTAAAAAACCTTAAAAACAGACCACCTTTGGACACACGGATCAGTAACCTGTGCATATATATTTGAGATTTCTTATAATATGCATTTCGAAGAGCTTATCCAGCTGATTTAAGAAAATGTTGTTTCAGCCTACGTTCGCCTGCTCCGAAAGGAGCTATCTTACCTGACAAATCAAAGTGCTTTTTGCAACAGGTGAAAATCAGCTGTTTATGGAGTTGCCTCCCATAT
The DNA here is from genome assembly GCF_963676685.1 of Mytilus edulis. NCBI lineage: Eukaryota > Metazoa > Mollusca > Bivalvia > Mytilida > Mytilidae > Mytilus > Mytilus edulis. Next base: position 7,752 of record NW_027268023.1, read on the forward strand.
AGAAGGAAGTCACAAAAACATTTTTTTTTTTTTAAATCTTGACAAAAGTGGCATTTTAATTGAACTTCAATATATGTTTTTCACATTGAACATAAAAAACAATCAACTTTTTCATTTAGTGGTATATAAATAGCAGGGAATTCCATCAGTATGTAAATCTCACTGGGGAAATACCCCTAGTTTTTAGTACGAAACTGTTTATAGCACCCTTAAGCAAAACCTTGTATGCGATATATAAAAAATTCTCAGCTTTTCTGAATCTGTACACTATACCCATTAAAATGATGTCTTACTTTAAGGATTGTGACCACAAATAGTGAAACTACAGCTCTTTTTTTTATGTCGCGCGGTAGTGGCATATTGGCCAGTGGCAAACAGTTTAACTGGCAAATCCCAAACATTTCCTGTATCACATTTTCATCAGTTTTACAAAGAAAATAAATCATAAAATAGGGTTTCTTTTAAATAAATAGAATAAAAACTATGAAATAGGCATGAATAAAGTTACTTTAAATAGATTTTGTTCCCAGTACTATATGAACTAAGTTATAGCTGAGTTGAGAAAATATTGAAATAGTGTTTTTCTTAGGAATGGCATGTGTACCTTTTTGACTATAAAAAGTACCAAATATATATTATAATGAATAAAACTTTATGTAACACTGATCAGGAGTAAAGGTCAAAGTAGAAAAAATCTACACTTTTCATATGCAACTTTTGGTTCCAAATATATGAGAGATTGAATAAAAATATCATGACGTCGCAAAAAATTAAAAAACTTCAATATTCGCAGAGTCTGGTTTTCTTATATCTGGTTGCTATGTACAAATCTGTAATATTTGCATTAAATATACCAAACTGATGCTTTTAAATTAATGTATACATGCCGTACAATATTTTTCAGAATTATTTTACTCCATTCGCAAACACATTTCTATGCTAAAACATCACTAATATTTTGTATTTGTCCCTTCTTAAGGGTGCAATCAACAGTTTTTTACGTGACGTCATTCTGTAACAGGGCATGTAATAGTGGACCCATCATGCAGAAGTCAGATATTCATAGCTATATAGATATCTATACATCAATGGAAAGATAATTCTATGAACTTTCTGAATAAATAAAAAAAAATCCAACATCTCTTGTTTAAACATGCAAATTGGTACAAGTTATCAGCTGGAAATTAGGCATTTTCCCCCTAAAAAACCTTAAAAACAGACCACCTTTGGACACACGGATCAGTAACCTGTGCATATATATTTGAGATTTCTTATAATATGCATTTCGAAGAGCTTATCCAGCTGATTTAAGAAAATGTTGTTTCAGCCTACGTTCGCCTGCTCCGAAAGGAGCTATCTTACCTGACAAATCAAAGTGCTTTTTGCAACAGGTGAAAATCAGCTGTTTATGGAGTTGCCTCCCATATAGAAGGAAGTCACAAAAACATTTTTTTTTTTTTAAATCTTGACAAAAGTGGCATTTTAATTGAACTTCAATATATGTTTTTCACATTGAACATAAAAAACAATCAACTTTTTCATTTAGTGGTATATAAATAGCAGGGAATTCCATCAGTATGTAAATCTCACTGGGGAAATACCCCTAGTTTTTAGTACGAAACTGTTTATAGCACCCTTAAGCAAAACCTTGTATGCGATATATAAAAAATTCTCAGCTTTTCTGAATCTGTACACTATACCCATTAAAATGATGTCTTACTTTAAGGATTGTGACCACAAATAGTGAAACTACAGCTCTTTTTTTTATGTCGCGCGGTAGTGGCATATTGGCCAGTGGCAAACAGTTTAACTGGCAAATCCCAAACATTTCCTGTATCACATTTTCATCAGTTTTACAAAGAAAATAAATCATAAAATAGGGTTTCTTTTAAATAAATAGAATAAAAACTATGAAATAGGCATGAATAAAGTTACTTTAAATAGATTTTGTTCCCAGTACTATATGAACTAAGTTATAGCTGAGTTGAGAAAATATTGAAATAGTGTTTTTCTTAGGAATGGCATGTGTACCTTTTTGACTATAAAAAGTACCAAATATATATTATAATGAATAAAACTTTATGTAACACTGATCAGGAGTAAAGGTCAAAGTAGAAAAAATCTACACTTTTCATATGCAACTTTTGGTTCCAAATATATGAGAGATTGAATAAAAATATCATGACGTCGCAAAAAATTAAAAAACTTCAATATTCGCAGAGTCTGGTTTTCTTATATCTGGTTGCTATGTACAAATCTGTAATATTTGCATTAAATATACCAAACTGATGCTTTTAAATTAATGTATACATGCCGTACAATATTTTTCAGAATTATTTTACTCCATTCGCAAACACATTTCTATGCTAAAACATCACTAATATTTTGTATTTGTCCCTTCTTAAGGGTGCAATCAACAGTTTTTTACGTGACGTCATTCTGTAACAGGGCATGTAATAGTGGACCCATCATGCAGAAGTCAGATATTCATAGCTATATAGATATCTATACATCAATGGAAAGATAATTCTATGAACTTTCTGAATAAATAAAAAAAAATCCAACATCTCTTGTTTAAACATGCAAATTGGTACAAGTTATCAGCTGGAAATTAGGCATTTTCCCCCTAAAAAACCTTAAAAACAGACCACCTTTGGACACACGGATCAGTAACCTGTGCATATATATTTGAGATTTCTTATAATATGCATTTCGAAGAGCTTATCCAGCTGATTTAAGAAAATGTTGTTTCAGCCTACGTTCGCCTGCTCCGAAAGGAGCTATCTTACCTGACAAATCAAAGTGCTTTTTGCAACAGGTGAAAATCAGCTGTTTATGGAGTTGCCTCCCATATAGAAGGAAGTCACAAAAACATTTTTTTTTTTTTAAATCTTGACAAAAGTGGCATTTTAATTGAACTTCAATATATGTTTTTCACATTGAACATAAAAAACAATCAACTTTTTCATTTAGTGGTATATAAATAGCAGGGAATTCCATCAGTATGTAAATCTCACTGGGGAAATACCCCTAGTTTTTAGTACGAAACTGTTTATAGCACCCTTAAGCAAAACCTTGTATGCGATATATAAAAAATTCTCAGCTTTTCTGAATCTGTACACTATACCCATTAAAATGATGTCTTACTTTAAGGATTGTGACCACAAATAGTGAAACTACAGCTCTTTTTTTTATGTCGCGCGGTAGTGGCATATTGGCCAGTGGCAAACAGTTTAACTGGCAAATCCCAAACATTTCCTGTATCACATTTTCATCAGTTTTACAAAGAAAATAAATCATAAAATAGGGTTTCTTTTAAATAAATAGAATAAAAACTATGAAATAGGCATGAATAAAGTTACTTTAAATAGATTTTGTTCCCAGTACTATATGAACTAAGTTATAGCTGAGTTGAGAAAATATTGAAATAGTGTTTTTCTTAGGAATGGCATGTGTACCTTTTTGACTATAAAAAGTACCAAATATATATTATAATGAATAAAACTTTATGTAACACTGATCAGGAGTAAAGGTCAAAGTAGAAAAAATCTACACTTTTCATATGCAACTTTTGGTTCCAAATATATGAGAGATTGAATAAAAATATCATGACGTCGCAAAAAATTAAAAAACTTCAATATTCGCAGAGTCTGGTTTTCTTATATCTGGTTGCTATGTACAAATCTGTAATATTTGCATTAAATATACCAAACTGATGCTTTTAAATTAATGTATACATGCCGTACAATATTTTTCAGAATTATTTTACTCCATTCGCAAACACATTTCTATGCTAAAACATCACTAATATTTTGTATTTGTCCCTTCTTAAGGGTGCAATCAACAGTTTTTTACGTGACGTCATTCTGTAACAGGGCATGTAATAGTGGACCCATCATGCAGAAGTCAGATATTCATAGCTATATAGATATCTATACATCAATGGAAAGATAATTCTATGAACTTTCTGAATAAATAAAAAAAAATCCAACATCTCTTGTTTAAACATGCAAATTGGTACAAGTTATCAGCTGGAAATTAGGCATTTTCCCCCTAAAAAACCTTAAAAACAGACCACCTTTGGACACACGGATCAGTAACCTGTGCATATATATTTGAGATTTCTTATAATATGCATTTCGAAGAGCTTATCCAGCTGATTTAAGAAAATGTTGTTTCAGCCTACGTTCGCCTGCTCCGAAAGGAGCTATCTTACCTGACAAATCAAAGTGCTTTTTGCAACAGGTGAAAATCAGCTGTTTATGGAGTTGCCTCCCATATAGAAGGAAGTCACAAAAACATTTTTTTTTTTTTAAATCTTGACAAAAGTGGCATTTTAATTGAACTTCAATATATGTTTTTCACATTGAACATAAAAAACAATCAACTTTTTCATTTAGTGGTATATAAATAGCAGGGAATTCCATCAGTATGTAAATCTCACTGGGGAAATACCCCTAGTTTTTAGTACGAAACTGTTTATAGCACCCTTAAGCAAAACCTTGTATGCGATATATAAAAAATTCTCAGCTTTTCTGAATCTGTACACTATACCCATTAAAATGATGTCTTACTTTAAGGATTGTGACCACAAATAGTGAAACTACAGCTCTTTTTTTTATGTCGCGCGGTAGTGGCATATTGGCCAGTGGCAAACAGTTTAACTGGCAAATCCCAAACATTTCCTGTATCACATTTTCATCAGTTTTACAAAGAAAATAAATCATAAAATAGGGTTTCTTTTAAATAAATAGAATAAAAACTATGAAATAGGCATGAATAAAGTTACTTTAAATAGATTTTGTTCCCAGTACTATATGAACTAAGTTATAGCTGAGTTGAGAAAATATTGAAATAGTGTTTTTCTTAGGAATGGCATGTGTACCTTTTTGACTATAAAAAGTACCAAATATATATTATAATGAATAAAACTTTATGTAACACTGATCAGGAGTAAAGGTCAAAGTAGAAAAAATCTACACTTTTCATATGCAACTTTTGGTTCCAAATATATGAGAGATTGAATAAAAATATCATGACGTCGCAAAAAATTAAAAAACTTCAATATTCGCAGAGTCTGGTTTTCTTATATCTGGTTGCTATGTACAAATCTGTAATATTTGCATTAAATATACCAAACTGATGCTTTTAAATTAATGTATACATGCCGTACAATATTTTTCAGAATTATTTTACTCCATTCGCAAACACATTTCTATGCTAAAACATCACTAATATTTTGTATTTGTCCCTTCTTAAGGGTGCAATCAACAGTTTTTTACGTGACGTCATTCTGTAACAGGGCATGTAATAGTGGACCCATCATGCAGAAGTCAGATATTCATAGCTATATAGATATCTATACATCAATGGAAAGATAATTCTATGAACTTTCTGAATAAATAAAAAAAAATCCAACATCTCTTGTTTAAACATGCAAATTGGTACAAGTTATCAGCTGGAAATTAGGCATTTTCCCCCTAAAAAACCTTAAAAACAGACCACCTTTGGACACACGGATCAGTAACCTGTGCATATATATTTGAGATTTCTTATAATATGCATTTCGAAGAGCTTATCCAGCTGATTTAAGAAAATGTTGTTTCAGCCTACGTTCGCCTGCTCCGAAAGGAGCTATCTTACCTGACAAATCAAAGTGCTTTTTGCAACAGGTGAAAATCAGCTGTTTATGGAGTTGCCTCCCATATAGAAGGAAGTCACAAAAACATTTTTTTTTTTTTAAATCTTGACAAAAGTGGCATTTTAATTGAACTTCAATATATGTTTTTCACATTGAACATAAAAAACAATCAACTTTTTCATTTAGTGGTATATAAATAGCAGGGAATTCCATCAGTATGTAAATCTCACTGGGGAAATACCCCTAGTTTTTAGTACGAAACTGTTTATAGCACCCTTAAGCAAAACCTTGTATGCGATATATAAAAAATTCTCAGCTTTTCTGAATCTGTACACTATACCCATTAAAATGATGTCTTACTTTAAGGATTGTGACCACAAATAGTGAAACTACAGCTCTTTTTTTTATGTCGCGCGGTAGTGGCATATTGGCCAGTGGCAAACAGTTTAACTGGCAAATCCCAAACATTTCCTGTATCACATTTTCATCAGTTTTACAAAGAAAATAAATCATAAAATAGGGTTTCTTTTAAATAAATAGAATAAAAACTATGAAATAGGCATGAATAAAGTTACTTTAAATAGATTTTGTTCCCAGTACTATATGAACTAAGTTATAGCTGAGTTGAGAAAATATTGAAATAGTGTTTTTCTTAGGAATGGCATGTGTACCTTTTTGACTATAAAAAGTACCAAATATATATTATAATGAATAAAACTTTATGTAACACTGATCAGGAGTAAAGGTCAAAGTAGAAAAAATCTACACTTTTCATATGCAACTTTTGGTTCCAAATATATGAGAGATTGAATAAAAATATCATGACGTCGCAAAAAATTAAAAAACTTCAATATTCGCAGAGTCTGGTTTTCTTATATCTGGTTGCTATGTACAAATCTGTAATATTTGCATTAAATATACCAAACTGATGCTTTTAAATTAATGTATACATGCCGTACAATATTTTTCAGAATTATTTTACTCCATTCGCAAACACATTTCTATGCTAAAACATCACTAATATTTTGTATTTGTCCCTTCTTAAGGGTGCAATCAACAGTTTTTTACGTGACGTCATTCTGTAACAGGGCATGTAATAGTGGACCCATCATGCAGAAGTCAGATATTCATAGCTATATAGATATCTATACATCAATGGAAAGATAATTCTATGAACTTTCTGAATAAATAAAAAAAAATCCAACATCTCTTGTTTAAACATGCAAATTGGTACAAGTTATCAGCTGGAAATTAGGCATTTTCCCCCTAAAAAACCTTAAAAACAGACCACCTTTGGACACACGGATCAGTAACCTGTGCATATATATTTGAGATTTCTTATAATATGCATTTCGAAGAGCTTATCCAGCTGATTTAAGAAATGTTGTTTCAGCCTACGTTCGCCTGCTCCGAAAGGAGCTATCTTACCTGACAAATCAAAGTGCTTTTTGCAACAGGTGAAAATCAGCTGTTTATGGAGTTGCCTCCCATATAGAAGGAAGTCACAAAAACATTTTTTTTTTTTTAAATCTTGACAAAAGTGGCATTTTAATTGAACTTCAATATATGTTTTTCACATTGAACATAAAAAACAATCAACTTTTTCATTTAGTGGTATATAAATAGCAGGGAATTCCATCAGTATGTAAATCTCACTGGGGAAATACCCCTAGTTTTTAGTACGAAACTGTTTATAGCACCCTTAAGCAAAACCTTGTATGCGATATATAAAAAATTCTCAGCTTTTCTGAATCTGTACACT
>NW_027268024.1:0-18695 GCF_963676685.1 Mytilus edulis
GGCGAGCGAGCGATTTGAAAATTTTAATAAAAAAATATTCAATTTGCAAATTTTTGAGGCGAAGCTTGAAAAGTAAAGGCGAGCGATTATATATTTTTTTTGAAAACATAAAATAGTAGGTTTTGACAATATTAAAACTTGATTTATCACTTTTACTTTGACATTTCTTTAATTTCTGAAGTATTTTTTCCCTATTCATCAAGAAATATATAAATCTGGTCTATGTATATGTTACTGCCAATGAGACAATTCTCCATCCAAGTCATAATCAGTTTGGAGGCAACCCCTTAATGTTATAAATATCCCTTTTACATGTTTTATGAGGGATCAATATAAGTTATAATATATTTGTTTGTACAAAAGGGCTCATATTTTCTCAAAGAACTATATATCTATCTGGTATTAAATGGTCAAAACATATCCAAGAATTTTGTAATATTCCTGGACTTTAACCATGTTAATACATTAACTTTAACAGTTTAATATTATTCAAAATAAGTGCAAAGACCCTATAAGTGAATCAACATTAAAGCCAAAATATGCCATCTTGACAACAGGACATGACCTAACAACAGTATCGTAACTATATCCCTTCTTTATAAGTCTGTTTAAAGGTTTTGTTATCTTTTGAGGTGAATGCCGACATTTGTGTGCTTTGTAAATAATATTACCATAAAAAATGGATGTTAAATACCTGAACGTACAAGATTTCTGCATGTTGATTTATATTTACGAATGATGTCCTTATACCGATGAGGAAATTAAATAAATGTTTTGACTAGTTTGTGATATAAAAAAACCCTGATGTAATCATTTTTCAGTAATACATAAATTTCTCTCGCTAAAATATAAAACTTTTTATAAAAGGGACATTCAAACTCATAAGTCGAAAATAAACTGAAAATGCCATGGCTAAAAGAGAAAAAGACAAACAAACAAACATCAGTACACAAAAAAATAACATAGCAAACCAAAGACTTAGCAACACTAACCGAACTAAAAACTTGGGTGATCTTGTAAGGGTTTAATTCTTCTGCGATTATTTTTCCGGTGGAAGATTTGACACAGTAAATATTTTTTTACAGACATGGTATCAATTTCACGTGTAAATTTATTTCGGTAAATTGAATTCTTTCCATCTAATATAGAAATTATTTAACAGTAAATCCTTTCCGGTCCAAATTTCACATAAACTTGTGAACTGCAATCCAATTGTCTTAACTTCTTGAACCTGTATTTCAATTAGTAATGCCTTATTTTCTTAATGATCAGGATATTATTTCACAATTAAGATCTGTGAAACTATTTCTGGTTTTGTTACATATGTTTCATGATTATTGTTTTCATTTTTATATTGTGATTATGAAATAAAAAAAAATGTCTTTCAAACGAACGATATCTTACTGAAAAAGTATTTCAGGACATCTGTGATATTATTTCCGAGTACAATTCAATTATTTGGGTTTTTTAATCTCTAACTTAGGTTTTATTTAATTACTCCATTATTAGTTCATAATATTTGCAAAGATTTAGCTTTTTATTTTAACTTTTTAATATCTTAATCGCTAAAACTGACTAGTAATTACTTAAACTGAAAACAACAACTTCACACCTTCTACTATCTGTACAGCTTTCCTGAACAAAATTTCATGGTAATGGAAAATATCTCACAGTGAAATAATTTCCTCTGGAAAATATCTTAAAACATTATCGGCTATTTTTTTCCGACGGATGATATTTCATCCGGATAGAATTTTGCTTTGCAATCTCAGGTGCTCCGGAAGGGTAGAGCATACATGTATCAATCTCCACGTGTAGCTTCCGTAATGTTACTCATGTTAGTACAAACCCGGTGTGAGTCTATCTCGGTAGGTCAAATTCGGGGAAAAGGGGCCGAAATTGTAGTTACGACAATTGGAACATATCTGTTGTCATCTGTCAAACGAATACTCCATAAATGTTAACCAACTCGTGTTTGCGTCCGCAAAAATCTACTAATTATAAGAAATGGTTTCAAATTCACCACTTGAAACTCTTGGTTTAAAATCTTTCTTGTGAGCAGCAACCCTCAATCAAAGAAATCATGATAGAAAATACAAACGCTGGAATATCGTACCAACTGTGAGATATAACCTCCGTATGCAAGCGCTGCTGAAATGTTGCTACATCATAGAAATAGAAAGTTGTCAATTGAGAAGCAAAAATCATCTTTTTTTATCGTAAAAAGTTTGTTTGGACCATTATTTTTCAATTTCTAGATGTAAGTCGAGATTCGAAATTAATTAAATAAAATTATAAAAAAAATTCGATAATATTGGAGTTGGCTAAGTAGACGCGGCATCCTGGGAATCAACAATTTAGGAATTCGCAAATTGGAATATCACCAGATTTCGGGGGGGGGGGGGGGTGGTAAGTGCCCCTTGTCCCCCTTGGATCCGCCTCTTAAAACAATGCATGAAACTGGTGTGTGTCGAAATTTCTTGGAACTTATACAAATTCCGAAAATAAAAGTGAAAATAAAATTATTATGACTTTTTCGTGAACTATTTGCTCCCAAATTATCCGTGCATCTTATCACAGACTTCACTTAACCCAGGCAAATTAAAAAAAGAATGGTGTCTACCATGTTTTTATTTTCTGAACAGTTATTCAATTTATTTAGAAACAAGACAAAAGTGAATATAATGTATTAAGCCCGGCAATGTGTTTTTGAATTACTTTGAGAAGGAACAGCCAAAGCTTATAAATAAACTCGTCATAGATAACAGGATTCAAATTTTGTACGCCATATAATATATAATAACACCCAATGCATACTAATGTCTATTGTTTTCATTAATCTGGGAACAGTGTATTTAACAATATATATTATCCTGCATTAATGTAATATTTATCTTCCCAGGGAATAGTCGTACTGGAACTTACATATGTTTACGCCCATCCTTAGCTTTCGGTCACGTGAGAAGCAGATAATTAACATACTCTGAAAAAGAGGATGAATTGAAATCTAACTAGCTTGGACTCTATTTTACCACAGAATTGAACAAATACATTGATATTTTCGACGTAAGTTTTTATTTAAGATTTTTAGTTATTTACCTTAAGTTCACGTTAATAATTGAGATAAATCATCCACTCATCCCTATTGCTTGTTGACCTCAACACTAAATATAATGGTTTTGCTGCTTTTCTACAATTTCAGGGAATGTTTTTTGTAAGAGTCTTAATATTTATTAAAGGTTTACTAGCGCTTGATCTTCAATAAAATAATAACATGACTGTTGTTTTGCTTTCAATAAAGTTTCGTTCACTTTAAATGCTTGAATATAAGTTCTTTTTCGGAAAAAGGCTGCTAGATTTTGAAGCTTTTATTTTTTCTTATAAATCACATAGATATACATTTAATCATCTTTGTTGTTGCTATGAAAGCCAAACTACAGGAATGCATTGATGCTTTGTGAATTTTTTTATTAAATAAAATCTATAATTCTGTATAAAACTTTTTGTTCCCGTTTTATTAAATTTCCGGGATATTTTTGTTTGTTTGTTTGGAATGAATACCAGCGTTTAAGATAAATGGAATATTTCGAGCGTCTGTAAACATGGTAAAGTTGGAATAGAAAGATGAAATGCGCTGACGTTCGCTCGTGCAACTGGCGTAAGCGTTGATATTGAAAACTTAATAAAATATACAGTTTGTTTCGTCCCTTTACTACGTAGAAGGTCATGTAAGCCAATTAAAAAACATTCAGACCATTATTATAAACACAAGTATTTAATCCGAACTCACATTGATTATTTTAATAAATTTTAAATAAATGCCGTTAAATGTCACAAGGTCATTCTTTCATTTGGCAGTTTATGACGTCTTTTCACGTGTACTGATTGAAATTTTAGTCTGGGAAAATTGGCTCTTAAAGAGTGTGAAGACAAAAAGAATTCAGACCGTTTTCAAATTTGACATTTTCCGATTTACAGTTTCAGTGATATTGATTTTGCTTTTACATTCACATAACTATAACAAAAGCAATATTCTTGGCATGTTTTACGATGATCAAAGAAAAAAAAAACGATATGAAAGACACGGAACTCTGATCTTTTGCACACATAATGTAACGTTGGACATTACGTTTTTTCGTTAATTTGGGATCATTAAGTGCTATAATTTTTGGCATTTTAAATTTCGATTCCTATCTTTCTTTATATTCAAGCCTATTTAACTCAATTCAACCAAAATCACTATTTTTTTATCGAGCTGACCAGTCTACGCATATATTTTATGATAATTTATAGTAAAATGGAATTCGAACCAACATCGTGCGCAACGTGTTTTTTTATATTTTTGTACGAGTTTTTGGTGTACTTAATACCGATCAGATGAGTCAAGCCTTTCCCAACTGATTTTTATAGTTTGTACTTATTATGTGCTGTAACATTACTGGCCAAGATAAGGAGAGCGTGTACAATAAGTAATATGGAAATGTCTAAGTCGTTTTCAACTTACAGTTTGTGATTTCTACTGACCCACCTTTAACGGCATTTATATACTTAAGCCTCGGTCACACCTTACCGAATAGCACCAACGGACGCCTAAAGGATTTGTCCGTTGACAAATTTGTTATCCGTTGGGAGTCCGTTGATGTTCTGACCAAATAAAACGGACACGTAACGGATGCATAACGGACACACAACGGATATGCAACGTACGAGAAACGGAAACGTAACGGACAGAACGGATGTCGAACGTACATCCAACGGACGAGTACCGCATAAAACAGACACCTAACGGAAGCGTACCGGATAAAACGGATGAACAAGATATACAGAAAAATTAAAGGCGACAATAATAATACATGTAAATAGCATAAATATTCAAAATGTTTCTGTGTAACTGGTTTTGGTTTGTTCTTCAAAATGCCACCAAAGGGCAGTGTCTTGCCTGAATAAGAGCTTCAAGATTGCGAAGACGTGCTCTTAACATGTTCTTGGATTAATTTGCACTTCTCATAAGTGCAAATTGGAACCACACTTTTTTTTGTCGTAGAATCATCAAATTTGGCAATAATGTACCTCTGGGGATAAATAACACAATACAAAAATAAATTTGATATGGCTCGCCCGGTTCGGCAACTGGAGCGAAAACAGTGACAAAATCCTGTAGGATATTTTTTTCTCCCATAGGATTTTTAAAAATCCTACAGGATTTTGAGAAATCCTATAGGATAAAGTCATAATCCCGTAGGATATTTTAAATATCCTATGGGATATATAAATCCTATCGGATTTATTTATCCTATAGGAAAATTTATCTCCTATGGGATTAAATTAATATCCTATGGGATTTAAAATCCTGTAGGATTTTCAAAAAAAGTGTTAAATCCGATAGGATTTTTTTTCTCCTATAGGATTATCATGAAAGACTTTTTGACAGAAACTAATGTCCCTTAGGATATTTTTTTCTCCTAAGGGATTTATTTTGTCCTGTGGGAAGTTTTTTCTCCCATGGGATATTTTTTTCTCCTACCGGATTTTTTTCTCTCCCTTAGGATAAATTTTGTCCTGTAAGATATTTTGTTTTCCCTTAGGATTAACTTTGTCCTATAGGATTATTTTTTCTCCCATAGAATTAAATTTTGATACGTTTTGTCATCTAAGATGGATTCGTCAGTTTTGTTGGTATCTTACAAACGTTAACAATTGTTGCTACATAGATATTGATCACTACGTAGCTACTACGATATTGAACTCAACCTTTGTATTTAGCCTAGCTGCTACATAGATATTGATACCAGGGATCAGTTCAATATCGTAGCAGCTACGTAGCGACTATGTAGCTGCTATCAAAATCTAAGTAATAACTAGTCTATAGCTACACGTTCAATAGTCAATATCTACGTAGCACTACGTAGCTGCTACGATATTGAACGCGTCCCAGGGTTGGGTTCAATATCGTAGCAGCTACGTAGCGGCTACGTAGCTGCTATCAATATTTATGTAACAACTAGTCTATAGCTACACATTCAATAGTCAAAATCTACGTAGCACTTCGTAGCTGCTACGATATTGAACTCGATCCATCTACGTAACCGCTACGATATTGAACACGACCTTGGGTTGTGTTCAATATCTTATCGGCTATATAGGGCTATGTAGATTTATGACTTTTGAACGGGTGGCTAGCCTAGCTGCTACATAGAAATTAATAGCAGCTAAGCTAGCTTCTCGTTTAATAGTCATAAATTTACGTCGCACTACGTAGCTGCTACGATATTGAACGCAACCCTGAAAAGGGTCGTTATAGTTTCAATAATTATCGAAACGGATACATGGAAATATTACTTTATAGGATTGTGCAAATCTTGCCTTCGTATATGGTTTCCATGATATTAATTATTAATGAGTCTGTTTAATAAATGTTGTTTGTTTTACGTCCTGTGGCAAATATTACATGTATGTTCATAACGAGAACACAATAGGTAGGCTTTTCATAGCAAATATAAAAGGTCGACTGAGAGAATGGAAATGTAACTTGGAATGGTAATGCAAAATGAGGATATATTGAATAAAAAACAGAGCTGCCTCAATTAATTGTGCAAGAGTATCAAATGTGCAGAAGTCTTCCGTGCATGAAATCTATGCTTAAATCGACCATCGTTTTTCAAGTACAGTTTTTAATAATATCAACTGGTTAAATGCATTTTGATGGCTTAAATAAAAAGGAGAGTTCTTTTAGATTGGATTATTTATAGCACTTTAGTTTTTTTGGTATGATACTATATTTCAGATTTCTCTTGGTTATGTTTTTGCACTTAGTGCGGGAAATCGTGGGTTCAAATCCCGGCCTGGTCAATCCAAATACGTCAACATTTAAAATTGCTGTTCCTCCGCTAAGCAAGTGGAATTAATAATTTAATTACACCTCTCCTCCATTACATGATATATCTGTAAAAAAAAGACTGGTATGCTCGAATGGCTAAATGATGTCCAAATGGCGGAGTGTTACCTTGTGAACTAGCACGTTAAAAATCTTTCTCGACACTATCAGTCTAGAACAGGGTTCATATTCAGTATAACATTTGGAACTTGAATTTGTCTCTGGACAGGTCTGGATATAAGGCATATTCAACGTTCATTATATATCTACTAAATCGTTAATAAATAGAGAAGTATTTTCCTTGTACTGATTTTTATTTCATGTACTTGGTTTGATTTCCACGAATTGATATTATAAAAATGGTATGGTTAAACTTTTCACAAAATATTTATGTGCCTTTTGTGATATTTTTAATGGCAGGTAATATGAAATTAGCTCCTTACTTTATTTATACATGGAACGTTTTTGTTTGGCTTGATAAGGTGTATAGGGATCTCTCTATAATAAAAAAAAAAACACCAAAAGACTGTAAAAAAAACTTTCAATATCTTGATTGTCTGTGTTGTTGGGTTGTTGTCTCATCAATATTTACTCTTAATCCCTTTTTTCGAACCCAAAGGGTAGACTTGAGCACAGAAATATTGTCCACTCTTGACTTCATCAGCTCGACTTTCGACTTAACCTTGCTGAAAAAGTAAAGCCCCCCCCCCCCCCCCCCCCCCCTATTCCTACCAACGTGAAAATTAGTTAACAGACTAAGATGGCCACTACGATGCTTTATGCTGTTGTTTTTTAATCGCTGCCTATTGCAGCTATCATTCCCGGTTTTGGACAGAATAAAAAGTAGATGTGGTTCGATTGTGAATGAGACAACTTCAAACTATTGCTTTCCACCAAGGTCCACATGAAGCTGATGAACGCAAATTTATATAAAAAAATAGAAGATGTGGTATGATTGCCAAAGAGACGAATGACATAGAAATTAACAACTATACATGTAGTTCACCTTACGGCTTCCCACAATGAGCAAAGCTTTTGTATCTAATTTTATTTTATATGATTAATGTATTGCCTTGTGTCGTTTCTTTTGTTTACTAGTATATTGAATGTCTCTGGTGGTATGAATCTTACTTCATGAAATTTAAAATTATACCCTTTTTCAATAATAGGCTACCGCAATAAAGATATAAGCTTAATAAAATAATTATTTGAGATTTTCACTCGTTCAGGAAATGTCATACGGGACAAGAATGAGTTTTAATGGCGAAAAATATCTTTTTAAACAAATGTGCATGTGTAAGCTGTTTTGTGATGTTCTATTCTATCAGGAGTTTCAGAAAAGGGGGAATAAAAACAATTATGCCAAAAAACAGTTTAACTTGCGAAGCTTTCTTTGGTATTCAATGTTACAAAAATAGTTATTCTTTTGTAGATTTAGAACTTTGAACACAATTAAAAAAATGTCTATTGAAATTGGTAGATGGCAAAATAGTTAAAGAGAACATTTTATTTATTATATATACTTTATGAAAAATTAGGTGAAATTGAGGACGAGTTTCATTATAAAGTTGAAACAAAACGAAAAGTGTATTTAACGTTTTTTGTAAATAGCTTCTCAAATATTGAATTGATTTTATCAAAACAAAAAGTATAAGATCAAAAATTAAATTTTCTATCAAGATTCTTTATTTCTTATAAAACCAAGTTTAATGGTACAAGGAACGATATTTTTACATATAATAACATACAGATTTTGCGCATGACAAGTTTGCACAAAACGAGCAACAAGAATGAGAGATTGGGGATCAACCTGGAGAACATACGTCTATATTGATATTTCTAATTAATTTACACAAATTTTTCAATACACGAATATTTTTTGAAATAAATAAAGTGCCGAATGCATATCTATACCACATCTTCCTATATCTCACACTCACACCACATCTTCCTATATCTATAACTTGCCTTGGGTATACTTTCTATGTCCCTATTCGTACAGGAAGTCCTGTGTT
Organism: Mytilus edulis; assembly: GCF_963676685.1. NCBI lineage: Eukaryota > Metazoa > Mollusca > Bivalvia > Mytilida > Mytilidae > Mytilus > Mytilus edulis. Next base: position 8,890 of record NW_027268024.1, read on the forward strand.
GTTATTTAGACGTACCGATCCACAATATCTGACACACATTTGCAAAACAGGTCATTTGTAATATAAGCTGGAAAATTTTCATAGTTTTAGAATAAAGCGGAGCATCGCAATTGCGTTAAAAATTAATATTTGTTTTCAATTCTTTCTCAAATTTAGATATAGAGTTGACACTGCAATGTTTTGTATCAGGTGTATTCCACTCAGGAACTATAGAAGGAATAAACGATTCAGGGAAAGCCTGCAAAATGGAACCACAATTCAAAATTTTTGTGTTTACTTTGCCTTTGTTTTATTTTGTTTCTAAGGAAATTGCTATGTAAGCTTCTTTGTTTATTTAAAGAAGCCAAGTTTGAGATACAAAGTGAGAAACAAAGCTTTTGCGATTTCATTTCCTTATTTACAACACTAGAGTTTACAGACTATCATTATACCTTGAGAGACATATGAGAGTATGTGGCGTCCGTGGGGTTCTTCAAATTCGATTACAGAAGTAATATAGAAAAACTCCAAGAGGTAAATACTATATTACGTTTTTAAAAGAGAATATAAATCATAACTGTCTTCTATGAACGATAACTTTAAAACTGATGTCAATGCTTTTTTTTTAACAATTCATCTTTATTCAACAATTGAAGATGAATACCATTTTATTGTATAATGTAATAAGCAGTGATGTAAGAAATATAATTCACAATGTGCATGGGAGAACTAAATAATTTAGTTAACTTAATCATATGACTCTAAAGCCCGTTCTATCATTATTAAGAGACGCTAAAGAACTGGACAACTGTGGAAATATAAGATTTTAAGATTTGGAAATAAATGAAATTGGTGTCACAAATGGTATGTCTGCTTGTATTTGATTTTTTTTTATAAATATATATGATGCTCTTATACACAATTATTAATGGTTGTTTTACTTCGCTTAGTTATAGCATTTAACAAATAACTCTTCGTATTCTTATTTTCGGCATCAAATAAAATTTATAATGGAATGTTTTTTAAAAGACAAGGAAAATGAAAAAAAATATCTACAACAAAAATAAGCAAAAGGAGATGTGGTATGGCTGTCAATGAAACACCTATCCACAAACGTTGAAATTGAAGTAGCTGTAAGAAATAAATAAGTCATATTTACAGTCTAAAAATGTGTTTAGCCGGGGCCTGAATATCAAATTACACATATCTATACTCGTAATGCATTTGTAAACAAGTTCGTACCCTAAATATGTTCCTCTCCTAAACATGTCGAGGAAAGTGTTTAACCCTATATGTATTTAACCTGACCACATGTTAAAGATAAACATGTTTGGTACTGCCTCTTATAAATAAGTGAAACATTCTCAGTAAATCACATCAGAACTTAGATCAGACTAAAACCTCACTTAAACTGAATATATTTGTTTTTGTAGAACAGGAGTTTAGTATCCCATAAAACATAAATCATTATATAGAGACCTAGGCAGCAAAGATAGTCATTAGAATCTTTTTGCATTTGCCTGTGTTCTATCCTTTTAAAAACCTTGCGGTGAGGCATGGTTTCTGACATCAGAAAAAAAAGTGAAGTATAGGCCACTGGACGTTAAGCAACCAAGTATTAAACCTCACCTTTCCGTGAAGTGTTTACAATTATTTGTATTTTTAAAATAAAAATAAAAAAAAAATAAACATTTCCAAAAACTGAAAATATTTGAGAAGACGCTATTACCTTAGAAGTAAAAAATTTACCAGACAGAATAAACACGGCAGAAACAAACAAACGAAAAAAAACCAAGAGAACAATTTGAAATACCATATACATGTTAAAATCGGTATATACAAGCGGATTATAAACGGGACAGGGTTGAGCGAACATGAATTTCTACTGATTACACTAAAGGTGGCAATCAACCGATTGAAGCACGTGTCAAGAAAAAATATTAGATAACTTTCTAATTAAAAATGACATAATTATAAAATTTGATTTTATGATTTTTTACAAAGTCTTTTTCTAGATGCCATATCCGTTGTGATAGTATCTTTCCATCAGGTCATTAGTGTACAATTTTGTTCTTAGTGCACTAAGGAGGTCCTTTGTAGTATTTCTACGAATCCCATGATTTACATGTATGCTGAGGGAAAAGTCGCACATGTTTTTTTAAGTAGGACGAAAGTCACAAAAATGTAATCAAAGTGTACACGTTGGGAAAAAGTCTGTGAGAAAGGTTTAAATAATTTCATTTAACATCTTCATATTTTTTTCTGCGAATTCATAACTTTGCTAGCCGTTAAGACGGAACGATATTCCATACCGCAGATACCATTTAATGATAGACTTTGTAAATTTTGTAGTTCGAACTGTGTGGAAAACGAAATACATGTTTTAATGGTCTGTCTTTTATATACAGACTTCCGATATGAACTTTTTAAAACATCACGTGAACATATTAACTTTGACAGAATGAACACAGAGAAAAGATGTATTGCTCATATGAACTGTAAATACAAACAAAAGTTTTTAGCTCGTACAATAAATAGTTTTTTTATTAGAAGAAAAAAGTTTTTATGAAATTATGATTTACAAACAATATATCTTCAGTATTATTTTTGTCTTTCTTTGTGCATATTTGTTTCTTACATAAAGGTTACTGTGATGTGTTTCAAATAAAATCCCAAGTTTATATACCTTTATTTTCTTTTGCAAAGATAATTTCAATTGACAATTTTATTATAATATCCATCATCAGAATATTAGCATTTTAATAAAGATTTTATTCGTTTATTTTGTTACTTATATCAGGGACATATAATACATATGTATTATATGTCTCTGCTTATATCAAATGTGGATATTATTTTAATTTCATCAAAGATTTACTAAACAAATCCTGGATTTCATTGATAAAGATGTGTGTGTAACTATACAAATCCTTGTTGTAACTAATTCATAATTGTATATATTTTAATTAATTTTATTGTAAATTTAGTATCTCGTTATTTTATGAAGGCTGGCTATCGATCTTTGTTTTAACTGTAAGACCAATGTGCGACACTATAATGAAATAATCATTATATTCATCTTTTATATTTAATCTCAATTACCAGATTAAAATTTCACACCTAATTGAACATTGCAGATGTACTCTGACCACTATGTGTATATACCAAGAAACTGCTAGGTGTGAAAATAAGATGTGTCAATTGTATGAGGACCTGTACGGGGGTCCTTAATTCTATAATTGTTCAGTCTTTTTCTGTGTTCTTTATATATATAAGCACTTTGTCATTCTCTATTCCTTATCTTTTTCTCTATGTTTCTGTAGTCATTATTTATTTTCCTTTATTCGGCACTTTTAACCCATTATTCACTATTCATCGACCCCATCCTGACCCTCTTTTTTAATGAACCGTTAGCATATATACGTCTCGAAGGTGGCAGCATACATCACAGTCCACGACATTATAAACTAGTAAGGCACACATACTGCTGGTGATCAACCTTTGATTTATAAACTAGAATAAATATACTAAAAAATTTAAAGATAATATATATTTTTTACAATTTCGTTCGTCCGTTTTTTATCGACAAATGGTTCAGTTTTTTTTTCGCAGTTTTAAGTAACGTTATAATATATATATTTTATAGAATAGCTTAAAAGCAGATACATATCTTTATTTCGTGTCAAACCATTTCTTGGAACTTGTGAAGCTTTTTATGATAAATGGAATATTTTTTTTCCCGATTGACCTATTGATATCCATAATTTGTTTTATAAACCAATTGAAATACCAAACACATGACGAAAAAACAGTCGCCGAAAAAACATATTCATAGTCAAACTGTTTGTACACACGTGCGTGATTAGCGGTCCATGGTTGAATGATCATGAATTTCAATCGATTACACAGATTGCAATCAATATTGAACGTGGCATGTGTCGATAAAACATTAAATTTTGTAATTCTTAAAGATGTTATTAATATAAAATACTGAATTATTTATTTTGAAATAGTTTACTTCTATAATTCATTCCCTAGTGCCAATTATATCATATCGTCTGGTCCCTTGTACTTGCATCACTTTTTATTAAAATTGTCATAAGAATCTTTCGACAATTTCGATCACACAGATGAAGCTTTAAAAAGTTGAAAATATTTTCACGAGTCCAACAGTTGACGTGCTTTCTTTATCATGTTTAAGCATGCGAAAATGGATTCTTAAAAAATCTAAGAGACACAGAAAACGTAATACTACTAGTATACGAAATCATTCAATTTTGCATAAAGATGATAACTCTAACTTTAAAAAAAAAACGTTCAGAAATATGAAAAGGAAAAGATGGACTTCTTTCTTGACCAAAATACAAAACTAGTAAACGGTGAATGTATATGTACTACTGTAGACTTTGTTATGATGACCTTTAACTTAATAAATATTTATTTTTTTATTATTTCAATCAACAGGTATACCTTAATTAAATTTTTTCCGGAATAGTAATTTCTTTTTCTGGAAAAGTAATACCAATTTGCGGAAACGTAAAAACGCCGCTACTTATTTCGGAAAAGTAATGCACGAAAATGCGGAAACGTGAAATTGGACTTTTGGAAAAAAAAATAACTACTAAAGGACATGTTAGCGCCGACATGAGTTGTAAGAAAAGATTTCCAAAACAACCATATCATTAAGAAGGAATGTTTACATGCTATACTCTCGTACTAGTATTACAGGGTTCTTGTGGCGTTCACCTTAGACACACATCTTTTTAACGATGTTTAACAAGAAAATCCCTATTTAGCGGACAAGCAATTTTTTTTCTTTCTGTTATTGAATATCGAGAAAGAAAATAAATCCCGAAATTAATTTGGAACTTTGATACTCAATAGTTTCCCATCAAAATATTAACAATTAGTGTTCGTCCAGTGGCATACATAACAATCTTATTTCTATATGCAATCAACAATGAGCAAAACCCTGACCTTGTAGTCATTTATAAAAGACCCGAAATGATAAATGTAAAAACAATTCAAACGAGAAAACTAACGGCCTGATTTATGTACAAAATGTGAAAATTCCTTGATAACCTGAATTTTCTTAATTATTTGCCTACAATATATAAGTCACTGTTTAAGAAAAATAAAAAATAAAATTCTGGGACTATTATATTAACGTTAGTATAATAGTCCAAGAATTAAAGTGTTGATAAAATAAGAGCCTCACATTTGAAAGTTTTAAAACATTTCGAAGATAAAAAAAAAAAAGTAAAAAAATATACAAAACAGACTTTTTCGTTCATTTTGTAACATGAATGAGGCAGTTAGTTTTCTCGACTGAATTGTTTTACATTGTCATTTCGGGGCCTTGTAAAACAGACTATGCGGTATGGACTTTGCTTATTGTTGAAGGCCGTACAGTGACCTATAGTTGTTTATTTTTGTGACAATTTGGTCTCTTGTGAAATGTGGTCTCATTGGCAATCATACCACATCTTTTTTATATATTTAAATCATTTTACAAGACATCAAATTGTTATTTTGTGTTACTGTTGCAGACAATTCTTTTCAAATATTAAAAATTATTTTAATTAAATGGAATTTTGCATTTGCACCCGCTTGAAAAAAATAAAAACATATAAAGAAGCAACATCGAAATTCTCTGTACTTTAAGCGGCATTTTCACATGAGTAAAATATAAGGTCAACGTTTGAAACTTTTTCAGTCTTGTTCCATAACTTTCAGTCTTGTTCCGTCTTGTTCCGTATTTTTCAGTCTTGTTCCGTAACTTTCTACCCAGTCGTATAAACGAATCGTCGACAAGTGCGTACATTTTTTGGAACAACGTCAAAATCGTTGTTTTATTAGGAACGTCGTGTAACGCTAAGTGGCACCAATACCGTGCGTAACGTCAATATAAATCTGTGATTTTACTATGTCCACAACTTCGATGAACCAAAGCAAGTTAAACATCGACCTGTATCTAAATCAAATTGGTTCTCTTCTTCTTCTTCGTCTTCTTCTTTTGGTATACAATAGTCTATCGACATTCGATGATTACATACTGTTGGCATACGTGGACTAGTCTATTTACAAAACTTTTACCCCAATTTATTCAAAATATATGTTTTTTTCTTATGTTTAATGTATACATGTATATATTTTAAATTGCGCTATAGTTGCGTAACTTTCTACCCAGTCGTATAGACGAATCATCGACAAGTGCGTACATTTTTTTAAATCAATATTTCTGGTATGTTCCCATCATATTTAAATAGATTGTAATTTCATCAAATCTTATTTTTTGGGTAATATTTATATTTTTATTTTACACCAGAAATGTTATTTATAAACAAGCGTATGAGTTTAGTTATGACAAGTAAGACAGAGTTGTATATTATACATCTGATAGTTCAAAAGTTATCGGCCGTGTACACGGAATATTACCGGCAGAAGTGAAACGATGCATGAACTTGCAAGTCCGACAGGAAATCGCTTGAATACCTGGAAGTGTCACCTCACACCCCTTGCAATACCTTTGGAAGTAATACCTTAAGCCGTGCTGGTGATCAGATGAGAGAAGATTAGAATTTATTTGAAAAAAGTTTATTACTTTAAAGAATTATGAACAAATTATATTTTCGAAAACAATTTTCACGGAACACTTATTCATGATTTCAACTTTGACTCTTTACTTAATTCCAATATTAACAGTTTAAAAACAACAGACCATTGTAATTTTAAAAAAATGCAAAAATTTTCCGTATAAAGTTAGTTAGTCGAATAAAACAACAGTACGATTGACAAGATATCGACACGCAATTACGACTACATCCTTATTCTTTCAAAAAGAGATTCCCAGGCAACCTCAGAATATAAAGTTTCAGGTTTTGTAAATATTAGTAGACCTGTTACTATTCTTGCGGCCTCTAATTGCAAATTTTCTAATTTCCAAGGATCCGTGTTGAAGGCTGTTCTTTGACCTATTCAATTTTTAAATAAAATATGTTTAAACTAAACGCAGCCTTGGCTATAAAAAGCCTCAAATGTTGAAGGCTATTCTTTGACCTATTAAATTTTTAATAGTCTTCAAATTTCAACAAAATTCCGCGTAAGGGACCACAACTTGGAAATGGAGATAGGTTTTTATAAAAAAAAAAAAAATCAAAGAGAACACAGAGTGTGTAAAGTTTTAAAATTTTTGATGGATACGAACATTTTTCTCCATTGCCAAATCAACTGTAATATTAGCACTCATACCACTAATTATATTTATATCTATTTTCAGCATAGAATATCTCAGTTTGTTATTGTCGACATTTCTATTACATTTTCTTGATAAAACTTTTTAATACATGTACATGTATAAACATTTTAAAAAGCTCACCATATTCTAATTTAAGAGTTGGCGCCCATCAAAGCCATGCACACGAAAATATTTATAGGAAGAGAAATAAAACAAAAGCAAAATGATTTGTCCTTTTAATCTCTGAAATTATCAGCAATAATGATTTTTTTTTTTAAAGTTTTAGTTACGAATGATATTCTGGGTGTGTCTAAACACTGCTAAGGAGTCCTTAGTGCACTAAGAACTGATAACATGCCACTAAGAACTAGATGGAGAGCTGTTACATGCAATTTCTTTTCATATTACGGTAGAAATTGATATTTAATGCATAAATTTCAAATTTTATAGAAAAATAATAATAAATTAAGGAGATATTCAACATTATTTAGACACGTGCCTGTTTTTCTTTGATATGCCGAAAATCCATGAACCGTTTGACACGTGTCAAATTACATATTAATTGATTACACGGGAATCCTTTTGGTAAAGTTGGATACTAATAAATGAATTGTTGTTGAAATTTTATTAACAAAATAATCTGAATGAAGAAGTATTTTCTCAAGTGTATATTTCTTGTAAATAATAAATTTGTCACCAGAGAAATATATCTAATGTCGGATTTTTATTTGATGTTCATATTAATAAGTGACTGAAATACAAATTTTTATAGATATTTAATTCACATTTATATATATTTTTTTTTTAAGGTACGTGTTGAAGTTTGGATAACCGGCAGATGCTTGTTGCGTTTTCATAAAATTCATCTTGTTATTGGGCTGTGATAAGCCCGGTAGTACCGAAAAATTAATCTAATATTTCGTAGCGTTCTTTGTCTCTTGAACCAATTTTATTTTTCAGGTGGTCGGACACATTATCTATAATGTGTTTTGTACCCGTATCTCTATTCTGTTTATTTTTTCTTGCAAGCGTGCTTTAATGTGGTGACAGGCGACGACGGACATGCGTTTGAACAATAGACTGGTTTGGAGCTGGAACACTTTAGTTTGTTTCTTATGGTGCACTGTTCAAAATTTATTTTCATATATGAAGACATTTAAGAAATGTATAACTGGACAAAAACGAAACCAATAAGACAATGCATTTTTACTACATGCAACACACTAAGTTCATATATGACCCGTTTGAGTAATATATTTCGGGCCTTCAACAGTGAGTAAAGCGCATAGCACATAGTCATTATTTCATAAATTATTTCGTACGATATGTTAAGCAGACAATTTGTTAAAAACAATACAAATCGGATTTCCTTCTGACATACTTGCCACAGGCATTTGTCTCAGAAAAAAAATTCCTATATACCTTTTCTGAGACAAGTGCCTGTGATACTTGTTCCTCTTTAAGAAAAGTAGATTTAAAGAAATTATAGTTGAAAATATTTCTGTCGGCTTTTTCCTTTTTTCGCGTGATATATTTAGGTTTAAATATTCTGATTATATTGCATTACAAAAAATAATTATTTACACATCATGTGGTAAAGGCATATTTTCAAGGCATTCATACGAAGCATTCTCTTTCTCTGTCAGAATTATATCTTTAGCTCTAAATTTACACATACTGAAAAAAAAATCGTGAATACTGTACTAAAAAATGTGGAACATTTTTAAAACATTTGTCTCTTTTATATATTTGAAAATGAAACTTAATCTGACTTAAAATCGGGAAATGATTTTTTTTAACTTCTTTTACTTTTAGAAGAATAATAAAATGTCGAAATATACAAACAAATAAGTACCGTATGAAGCCTTTGTAAACAAATATCAAGCTGGTTGAAAACTAGTGGTTTGGATAAACCCCAAGAACGACACATAATTTTCTCTCTCTCAATTCCATCGTATTGTTTTAGTGAAACCATTTGTATATATACACGCATCTTTGTCGAAATTAAAATAAAAACAAAACACTTATCAATATATATATATTTATTTTGTCTTCATATCTCTTACATAACAAGCTGACCACACTCTAACTTATTAGTCATTTAGTAGGCGCACATCAAAGTCGTGCACCTGTGGCAAATAACTTTGTCGGGAAAGAAGTAAAACAAAAACAAAATTATTTGTTCTGTAATAATTTTTCATAAGAACAACACATTTAATTATAAATATTAAGCATACATTTTTTAGATACAATTGTTTATTGCCTAAAATAAAAAGATTATGATTGTTTAATGAATTGTTTTGTCATTTGGCACGTGTCAAACGGTTCATTGATTTTCGGCATATCAAAGAAAAACGGGCACGTGCCTAAATAATGTTGAATATCTTGTTTATTTATGATTATTTTCCTATAAAATTTGAAATTTATGCATAAAATATCAATCTCTAACATAATATGTAAAAATAATACACACAACAGCACTCCTTCTAGTCCTTAGTGGCATTGTATAGTCCTTAGTGCACTAAGGAGTCCTTAGCAGTGTTTAGACGTACCGTGATATTCTAGCCTAACGTGTTGATGTGTCTGTTGT
>NW_027268025.1:0-26384 GCF_963676685.1 Mytilus edulis
ACAAGTAATGGGAACGACTCCACCAGTTAAGTGCAGCATCACCTTTGCAGACAATGGAATGTTCCTGACACAGGGTGCAGTCACCATCATAGCAGCGAAGAGTTGCATCTAGAACTTTTGGTAAGTCTTTACTCATATCGTGAATGTTTTTGTCGTACTTTTCCATCAGTTTATTAATTATCATGGAGCATCTGCACTTAATATCTTTGCTAAACACCGTCTTTAGTTGTCTATTTTCTTCTTTTGTTTTACCATGGAACATTCCCGCACTGTATTGAGCACGATTAGAGGCCCTGAATTGAGACTGCCCCAAATGTACTGGATCTGCTAGTCTTTCTACCTCCCACATTGGTTCCAGAGCTTTAATAGCATCTTCAATACCTCTAGCTGAACGTCCATCTCCATCTGTGGTCACATACCGTACAAGAAATTTCTGTAGTCCTAGCTGGTTCCCCATCTCTTTTCCCAGCTCATACTCTGACAGGGCAGCAGCTCTGTATAAATTTGAAGTACATTCTTCATGACCAGGACATTCTATTGGAAAGCCTTTCCCTCTAAGCCAAGCCCCTCTCCAGCACATCTTGTTCTGCACAACTGCAGCTACAATAAACTTTCTGTCTGTCATTGTTTCAATACCAAGTGCGAATGCTTGAGTGGCATTCTGACCCGGCTTCTTTTTACTAACAATTGTATTGCTGTTGTATCTAGCATCCACAGTTATGTTGATTTCATTTTCTGGTACACCTCTCTTTCTGTTCTCTTCTTTTACTAGTTCAAGTTTCTGTGCCATGTCTGTTTTGTTGAGATTGACCATTTCAGCTGCTACTCTGTTAGATGTGCGTTGCATACTGCTTCGGCATGGTGGTGGTGTGTCAACTCCTGCAAGTAGTTGCTGCACCGTGGTATTACCAATTGGGCAATCCTGCAAAGCAGATGCAAGGGCTACATTTGGTTGTCCTGGGTTGGGTCCTGGTTTGCCATTAGCTATTTCTTTATACATCTTCATTCTGTCTCCAATAAAACCACAGGTTTTGCATTTCAGGGTATACTGCCAGCAAGTTCCCCACTTTTTCTGTGCATGATAGTCCACATTCATCCTAGGACAGGATGGTGACTCCACTTTATGTTTATCATAAGTAGTGTTGATTAAGCTGGTTGTCAGTTCACTGTCTATCAATCTCATACCAGAATGTAATGCGTTGTTTTCTTCTATTTTCAGGTTAGCATTCGCTTGCGGTCGAAGAGTACAGATGTGACCAGTAGCCTTTTCACAGTCAGGAGATTGTAAAGTTTGCCGCACGTAGGAAGTACTTGCACTAGCTGAATCAGGGATCTGTATTGGCGTCCGGCTTCTGCTTCTACCACTTGTGCCTACAGGGAACCATCCAGGATTTCTTGGAGAGTTGTCTTTCTTTGACCTCTTCTTGCCTTTGCTATATGGGGTATAACCTTTAGTGAACATTTTAAAAATTTAACTGGATCCGTAATATCACAACTTGGACTGATAGCATAAACTTTGGACATCCTTATATTTATAATCAAGCACTGTATGATATCTGCTTTGATGTACATGTTTTCTTTTGATGCAGTCTGTGACATGGATTTCAAGAGACCACCTTCAGAGGCAACTTTGAATTAACAGAGTTTTCTTAGCAGTATCCAACTAAGCCAATTAATGTACTATTAGGGGTCCAGATAAAGATTGTTTTATCCAAATCTATTGAAATAGGTTACTTAATCATTTATTAAGAGATTAATTGAACAAAGAAGCATATTTATTTTTTTTATTAATGTTTTAGATAATTTATTTCTCAAAATTCAGGATAATTTTTAATAACTTTTTTTTTTACAGAAATCTGTTAGAAAATTAAATTCTTTTTATCTATAAGGATAAACAAAACAGAAAACTTCACTAAAAAGTTTATTTTAGAGGAATATTTCAAGGAATAAAGAAATTACACAAGTTTGAAATTGTCTTTACATGTAATCTGACCTGATGTTACACTTGAATATTGGTACCTCAGGTAAATAGGCCAAGTACCTGTGAACTATGACTAATTAGTGTTTATGTTATATTTTACTTATTACAGATAAGATAAGCAATTTTTTAAGATAAGTTTTGAATGTAAATTTTCTTTTTAAATATTTTAAATGGATTTTTTTATATCTAGTGTTGGTATGTTAGCTAAATTAAAAAAAAAATTTAAAAAAAAATTAATTTCAATGAAAAAACATATTTTTTTATAAATTTTCTTTCAGATTCTAGAAATATAACCATTTAGCTACTATAGACATTTTACTTTTTTAAGATATCATGTTTAACAAGAAAGTTATTAAACTTTTACTTTTCCTAGTAGTTTCATGTTTTTATAATTTCAAGCCAGAAAATACCTACAATTATCAACCTGAGGGTAGTGTTATTAAAACTATCAGAACTGCCATAAAACTTGTCGGATTGATTTGATATTTGGTATGCTAGTTGGATATAGAATAAACTTAATGCGTGCCATTTTTTGGGGCATTATATTGAAGAAAAAGGGTCTAATAGGCCCAAGACCACAATTAATGACCCCACTTTTCGTTGTTCACGAATATAGTTCCCTTTAATTAAAGTGTATTTCTTCTTAAATTTTTTTCTTTCCTTTTCTCAAACATTTCTTAGCTTTTATAAGGTGGAAATGAAAGAAGAGAGGTGAAATAAAATTTTTAGATGTTTAATTTTAACTGATTTTGATATGGAAAGAGTGATTAGGTCAGGTGCAAAAAGGTGATATTTACAGTTTTCGGAACATCTCTTGACTTGTCCATGGGGGTATGGATGTGTATTGGCTAAATTTGTAAGTTGTATATGTGCAATTTTTCTGAAACTTGGACATATTTTTGGACTTGTACTGTACATTACACACACAAAAGATCTGCCAAAAAGAATAGGTCAATTTTTTTTAATGAGACAAAACATTATAAAGAACTAATAGAGGAATTAATTGTGGTCTCGGGCCTAAGAGGCTGATTCCCAAAATCTTGAAAATAAAGAATTGACCAACTTTATTGGCAGAAAGTCACTTCAAATGATAAATACTAGTTGATTATTGTATTTTTAACTTATATATATCATGATTCTGGGATAATGGGCACTTTGGGGGTATTTTTGGCCATTTTGATGCACTGAAAAACCTTTGACCCCTGTTTCAGCCCTTTCTGTCAATTCTGTTGGACCCCTTTTTATTTTTAGAATATATTACTACTCTTATGTCTTTCTAAAACAATATCTTCAAAATGGATGCATTTTTACAAAAATATAGACAAAAACTGAATGATAGCTCTGCACCTGGCTATAATGGGCAGTGTCAAATTTGGACAGGTTTATGTACACCTAATGGCAAATATGGGGTTATAAATTGTAAATTTCCAGATGCCAGAGGGTGGAGACAAATGCATGTGCACAGGCTTGCCTACATGGTGCATCATCAGAATATTTTTATTGATAAATCTTATGATGTTTCGCACCTGTGCCACAATTCTAAATGTATTACTGTCGGGCATCTGTCGTTGGAACCTCATGGCTTCAACAACAGCCGACAGTCATGCGTTTCAACCTGTTCCTGCTTGGGCCACCCAGAACCCCTCCCTCCCTGTAGAGTGGAGTTGAAAATGGATAATAATAATTTGGGTAAAATATTAATTGGGTACATTTATTTTTATAATTATCCAAGGGAAGGGCTGGCAAAAAAATTGAAATGAGGGAGAAAAAGAAAAGAAATTTCAAGAGTGATGTACAACAAATTCAGATTCTTTTTTTAATATTTGTGTGGCCCTTAAAAGGACCTTTTATGATTCTGTTTGCTGTTGGTCTTTAGGTGGATCAGCTGGTATCTCAGTCAGCAGCAGGTCTTGGATTGAGCTTCGGTTTACAGTAGCTGTCATGGTCCTGGAAATGTAAGGCAGGTTGTGGATCTAATTGGTCTTTGCAGTAATAATCGTGCTTTTTATTCATTTCCCTCCATGTTTTGTGCTCGGCTAACTTTTCTGCACTCTGCTGTAATCTCCTTTCTTGAACTGCTGGTCTCAGTTCATAATCCTGACTGTATTTGAAGTTGGTGTCCATTTTCTTCAGGTAAAGTTGACTTCTAGTTGAAAGGTCTACTCCTAAATTCTTACATTTCAGTTGGGTTGAAGTTCCTGGCATATTGTTATTTCGATGCACTCCTGAGGCAAGTCGTCCTTCCATATTTTTGGAGTAAATTACATTTTTTGGCAAATTTACACTCATTGCTCTGTGAACTCCTTCATTTTTATTTGTATTATCATACAGTTTCATACTTTTAACAGCTGCTTTTGTTAGTTTCATTTTCAGGATTTCTTGTAGTAAAAATTTGTCTGTTTTATCCATTTGCAGGGCAGTGATTTGGTATGTGGACAAGTAATGGGAACGACTCCACCAGTTAAGTGCAGCATCACCTTTGCAGACAATGGAATGTTCCTGACACAGGGTGCAGTCACCATCATAGCAGCGAAGAGTTGCATCTAGAACTTTTGGTAAGTCTTTACTCATATCGTGAATGTTTTTGTCGTACTTTTCCATCAGTTTATTAATTATCATGGAGCATCTGCACTTAATATCTTTGCTAAACACCGTCTTTAGTTGTCTATTTTCTTCTTTTGTTTTACCATGGAACATTCCCGCACTGTATTGAGCACGATTAGAGGCCCTGAATTGAGACTGCCCCAAATGTACTGGATCTGCTAGTCTTTCTACCTCCCACATTGGTTCCAGAGCTTTAATAGCATCTTCAATACCTCTAGCTGAACGTCCATCTCCATCTGTGGTCACATACCGTACAAGAAATTTCTGTAGTCCTAGCTGGTTCCCCATCTCTTTTCCCAGCTCATACTCTGACAGGGCAGCAGCTCTGTATAAATTTGAAGTACATTCTTCATGACCAGGACATTCTATTGGAAAGCCTTTCCCTCTAAGCCAAGCCCCTCTCCAGCACATCTTGTTCTGCACAACTGCAGCTACAATAAACTTTCTGTCTGTCATTGTTTCAATACCAAGTGCGAATGCTTGAGTGGCATTCTGACCCGGCTTCTTTTTACTAACAATTGTATTGCTGTTGTATCTAGCATCCACAGTTATGTTGATTTCATTTTCTGGTACACCTCTCTTTCTGTTCTCTTCTTTTACTAGTTCAAGTTTCTGTGCCATGTCTGTTTTGTTGAGATTGACCATTTCAGCTGCTACTCTGTTAGATGTGCGTTGCATACTGCTTCGGCATGGTGGTGGTGTGTCAACTCCTGCAAGTAGTTGCTGCACCGTGGTATTACCAATTGGGCAATCCTGCAAAGCAGATGCAAGGGCTACATTTGGTTGTCCTGGGTTGGGTCCTGGTTTGCCATTAGCTATTTCTTTATACATCTTCATTCTGTCTCCAATAAAACCACAGGTTTTGCATTTCAGGGTATACTGCCAGCAAGTTCCCCACTTTTTCTGTGCATGATAGTCCACATTCATCCTAGGACAGGATGGTGACTCCACTTTATGTTTATCATAAGTAGTGTTGATTAAGCTGGTTGTCAGTTCACTGTCTATCAATCTCATACCAGAATGTAATGCGTTGTTTTCTTCTATTTTCAGGTTAGCATTCGCTTGCGGTCGAAGAGTACAGATGTGACCAGTAGCCTTTTCACAGTCAGGAGATTGTAAAGTTTGCCGCACGTAGGAAGTACTTGCACTAGCTGAATCAGGGATCTGTATTGGCGTCCGGCTTCTGCTTCTACCACTTGTGCCTACAGGGAACCATCCAGGATTTCTTGGAGAGTTGTCTTTCTTTGACCTCTTCTTGCCTTTGCTATATGGGGTATAACCTTTAGTGAACATTTTAAAAATTTAACTGGATCCGTAATATCACAACTTGGACTGATAGCATAAACTTTGGACATCCTTATATTTATAATCAAGCACTGTATGATATCTGCTTTGATGTACATGTTTTCTTTTGATGCAGTCTGTGACATGGATTTCAAGAGACCACCTTCAGAGGCAACTTTGAATTAACAGAGTTTTCTTAGCAGTATCCAACTAAGCCAATTAATGTACTATTAGGGGTCCAGATAAAGATTGTTTTATCCAAATCTATTGAAATAGGTTACTTAATCATTTATTAAGAGATTAATTGAACAAAGAAGCATATTTATTTTTTTTATTAATGTTTTAGATAATTTATTTCTCAAAATTCAGGATAATTTTTAATAACTTTTTTTTTTACAGAAATCTGTTAGAAAATTAAATTCTTTTTATCTATAAGGATAAACAAAACAGAAAACTTCACTAAAAAGTTTATTTTAGAGGAATATTTCAAGGAATAAAGAAATTACACAAGTTTGAAATTGTCTTTACATGTAATCTGACCTGATGTTACACTTGAATATTGGTACCTCAGGTAAATAGGCCAAGTACCTGTGAACTATGACTAATTAGTGTTTATGTTATATTTTACTTATTACAGATAAGATAAGCAATTTTTTAAGATAAGTTTTGAATGTAAATTTTCTTTTTAAATATTTTAAATGGATTTTTTTATATCTAGTGTTGGTATGTTAGCTAAATTAAAAAAAAAATTTAAAAAAAAATTAATTTCAATTGAAAAAACATATTTTTTTATAAATTTTCTTTCAGATTCTAGAAATATAACCATTTAGCTACTATAGACATTTTACTTTTTTAAGATATCATGTTTAACAAGAAAGTTATTAAACTTTTACTTTTCCTAGTAGTTTCATGTTTTTATAATTTCAAGCCAGAAAATACCTACAATTATCAACCTGAGGGTAGTGTTATTAAAACTATCAGAACTGCCATAAAACTTGTCGGATTGATTTGATATTTGGTATGCTAGTTGGATATAGAATAAACTTAATGCGTGCCATTTTTTGGGGCATTATATTGAAGAAAAAGGGTCTAATAGGCCCAAGACCACAATTAATGACCCCACTTTTCGTTGTTCACGAATATAGTTCCCTTTAATTAAAGTGTATTTCTTCTTAAATTTTTTTCTTTCCTTTTCTCAAACATTTCTTAGCTTTTATAAGGTGGAAATGAAAGAAGAGAGGTGAAATAAATTTTTAGATGTTTAATTTTAACTGATTTTGATATGGAAAGAGTGATTAGGTCAGGTGCAAAAAGGTGATATTTACAGTTTTCGGAACATCTCTTGACTTGTCCATGGGGGTATGGATGTGTATTGGCTAAATTTGTAAGTTGTATATGTGCAATTTTTCTGAAACTTGGACATATTTTTGGACTTGTACTGTACATTACACACACAAAAGATCTGCCAAAAAGAATAGGTCAATTTTTTTTAATGAGACAAAACATTATAAAGAACTAATAGAGGAATTAATTGTGGTCTCGGGCCTAAGAGGCTGATTCCCAAAATCTTGAAAATAAAGAATTGACCAACTTTATTGGCAGAAAGTCACTTCAAATGATAAATACTAGTTGATTATTGTATTTTTAACTTATATATATCATGATTCTGGGATAATGGGCACTTTGGGGGTATTTTTGGCCATTTTGATGCACTGAAAAACCTTTGACCCCTGTTTCAGCCCTTTCTGTCAATTCTGTTGGACCCCTTTTTATTTTTAGAATATATTACTACTCTTATGTCTTTCTAAAACAATATCTTCAAAATGGATGCATTTTTACAAAAATATAGACAAAAACTGAATGATAGCTCTGCACCTGGCTATAATGGGCAGTGTCAAATTTGGACAGGTTTATGTACACCTAATGGCAAATATGGGGTTATAAATTGTAAATTTCCAGATGCCAGAGGGTGGAGACAAATGCATGTGCACAGGCTTGCCTACATGGTGCATCATCAGAATATTTTTATTGATAAATCTTATGATGTTTCGCACCTGTGCCACAATTCTAAATGTATTACTGTCGGGCATCTGTCGTTGGAACCTCATGGCTTCAACAACAGCCGACAGTCATGCGTTTCAACCTGTTCCTGCTTGGGCCACCCAGAACCCCTCCCTCCCTGTAGAGTGGAGTTGAAAATGGATAATAATAATTTGGGTAAAATATTAATTGGGTACATTTATTTTTATAATTATCCAAGGGAAGGGCTGGCAAAAAAATTGAAATGAGGGAGAAAAAGAAAAGAAATTTCAAGAGTGATGTACAACAAATTCAGATTCTTTTTTTAATATTTGTGTGGCCCTTAAAAGGACCTTTTATGATTCTGTTTGCTGTTGGTCTTTAGGTGGATCAGCTGGTATCTCAGTCAGCAGCAGGTCTTGGATTGAGCTTCGGTTTACAGTAGCTGTCATGGTCCTGGAAATGTAAGGCAGGTTGTGGATCTAATTGGTCTTTGCAGTAATAATCGTGCTTTTTATTCATTTCCCTCCATGTTTTGTGCTCGGCTAACTTTTCTGCACTCTGCTGTAATCTCCTTTCTTGAACTGCTGGTCTCAGTTCATAATCCTGACTGTATTTGAAGTTGGTGTCCATTTTCTTCAGGTAAAGTTGACTTCTAGTTGAAAGGTCTACTCCTAAATTCTTACATTTCAGTTGGGTTGAAGTTCCTGGCATATTGTTATTTCGATGCACTCCTGAGGCAAGTCGTCCTTCCATATTTTTGGAGTAAATTACATTTTTTGGCAAATTTACACTCATTGCTCTGTGAACTCCTTCATTTTTATTTGTATTATCATACAGTTTCATACTTTTAACAGCTGCTTTTGTTAGTTTCATTTTCAGGATTTCTTGTAGTAAAAATTTGTCTGTTTTATCCATTTGCAGGGCAGTGATTTGGTATGTGGACAAGTAATGGGAACGACTCCACCAGTTAAGTGCAGCATCACCTTTGCAGACAATGGAATGTTCCTGACACAGGGTGCAGTCACCATCATAGCAGCGAAGAGTTGCATCTAGAACTTTTGGTAAGTCTTTACTCATATCGTGAATGTTTTTGTCGTACTTTTCCATCAGTTTATTAATTATCATGGAGCATCTGCACTTAATATCTTTGCTAAACACCGTCTTTAGTTGTCTATTTTCTTCTTTTGTTTTACCATGGAACATTCCCGCACTGTATTGAGCACGATTAGAGGCCCTGAATTGAGACTGCCCCAAATGTACTGGATCTGCTAGTCTTTCTACCTCCCACATTGGTTCCAGAGCTTTAATAGCATCTTCAATACCTCTAGCTGAACGTCCATCTCCATCTGTGGTCACATACCGTACAAGAAATTTCTGTAGTCCTAGCTGGTTCCCCATCTCTTTTCCCAGCTCATACTCTGACAGGGCAGCAGCTCTGTATAAATTTGAAGTACATTCTTCATGACCAGGACATTCTATTGGAAAGCCTTTCCCTCTAAGCCAAGCCCCTCTCCAGCACATCTTGTTCTGCACAACTGCAGCTACAATAAACTTTCTGTCTGTCATTGTTTCAATACCAAGTGCGAATGCTTGAGTGGCATTCTGACCCGGCTTCTTTTTACTAACAATTGTATTGCTGTTGTATCTAGCATCCACAGTTATGTTGATTTCATTTTCTGGTACACCTCTCTTTCTGTTCTCTTCTTTTACTAGTTCAAGTTTCTGTGCCATGTCTGTTTTGTTGAGATTGACCATTTCAGCTGCTACTCTGTTAGATGTGCGTTGCATACTGCTTCGGCATGGTGGTGGTGTGTCAACTCCTGCAAGTAGTTGCTGCACCGTGGTATTACCAATTGGGCAATCCTGCAAAGCAGATGCAAGGGCTACATTTGGTTGTCCTGGGTTGGGTCCTGGTTTGCCATTAGCTATTTCTTTATACATCTTCATTCTGTCTCCAATAAAACCACAGGTTTTGCATTTCAGGGTATACTGCCAGCAAGTTCCCCACTTTTTCTGTGCATGATAGTCCACATTCATCCTAGGACAGGATGGTGACTCCACTTTATGTTTATCATAAGTAGTGTTGATTAAGCTGGTTGTCAGTTCACTGTCTATCAATCTCATACCAGAATGTAATGCGTTGTTTTCTTCTATTTTCAGGTTAGCATTCGCTTGCGGTCGAAGAGTACAGATGTGACCAGTAGCCTTTTCACAGTCAGGAGATTGTAAAGTTTGCCGCACGTAGGAAGTACTTGCACTAGCTGAATCAGGGATCTGTATTGGCGTCCGGCTTCTGCTTCTACCACTTGTGCCTACAGGGAACCATCCAGGATTTCTTGGAGAGTTGTCTTTCTTTGACCTCTTCTTGCCTTTGCTATATGGGGTATAACCTTTAGTGAACATTTTAAAAATTTAACTGGATCCGTAATATCACAACTTGGACTGATAGCATAAACTTTGGACATCCTTATATTTATAATCAAGCACTGTATGATATCTGCTTTGATGTACATGTTTTCTTTTGATGCAGTCTGTGACATGGATTTCAAGAGACCACCTTCAGAGGCAACTTTGAATTAACAGAGTTTTCTTAGCAGTATCCAACTAAGCCAATTAATGTACTATTAGGGGTCCAGATAAAGATTGTTTTATCCAAATCTATTGAAATAGGTTACTTAATCATTTATTAAGAGATTAATTGAACAAAGAAGCATATTTATTTTTTTTATTAATGTTTTAGATAATTTATTTCTCAAAATTCAGGATAATTTTTAATAACTTTTTTTTTTACAGAAATCTGTTAGAAAATTAAATTCTTTTTATCTATAAGGATAAACAAAACAGAAAACTTCACTAAAAAGTTTATTTTAGAGGAATATTTCAAGGAATAAAGAAATTACACAAGTTTGAAATTGTCTTTACATGTAATCTGACCTGATGTTACACTTGAATATTGGTACCTCAGGTAAATAGGCCAAGTACCTGTGAACTATGACTAATTAGTGTTTATGTTATATTTTACTTATTACAGATAAGATAAGCAATTTTTTAAGATAAGTTTTGAATGTAAATTTTCTTTTTAAATATTTTAAATGGATTTTTTTATATCTAGTGTTGGTATGTTAGCTAAATTAAAAAAAAAATTTAAAAAAAAATTAATTTCAATTGAAAAAACATATTTTTTTATAAATTTTCTTTCAGATTCTAGAAATATAACCATTTAGCTACTATAGACATTTTACTTTTTTAAGATATCATGTTTAACAAGAAAGTTATTAAACTTTTACTTTTCCTAGTAGTTTCATGTTTTTATAATTTCAAGCCAGAAAATACCTACAATTATCAACCTGAGGGTAGTGTTATTAAAACTATCAGAACTGCCATAAAACTTGTCGGATTGATTTGATATTTGGTATGCTAGTTGGATATAGAATAAACTTAATGCGTGCCATTTTTTGGGGCATTATATTGAAGAAAAAGGGTCTAATAGGCCCAAGACCACAATTAATGACCCCACTTTTCGTTGTTCACGAATATAGTTCCCTTTAATTAAAGTGTATTTCTTCTTAAATTTTTTTCTTTCCTTTTCTCAAACATTTCTTAGCTTTTATAAGGTGGAAATGAAAGAAGAGAGGTGAAATAAATTTTTAGATGTTTAATTTTAACTGATTTTGATATGGAAAGAGTGATTAGGTCAGGTGCAAAAAGGTGATATTTACAGTTTTCGGAACATCTCTTGACTTGTCCATGGGGGTATGGATGTGTATTGGCTAAATTTGTAAGTTGTATATGTGCAATTTTTCTGAAACTTGGACATATTTTTGGACTTGTACTGTACATTACACACACAAAAGATCTGCCAAAAAGAATAGGTCAATTTTTTTTAATGAGACAAAACATTATAAAGAACTAATAGAGGAATTAATTGTGGTCTCGGGCCTAAGAGGCTGATTCCCAAAATCTTGAAAATAAAGAATTGACCAACTTTATTGGCAGAAAGTCACTTCAAATGATAAATACTAGTTGATTATTGTATTTTTAACTTATATATATCATGATTCTGGGATAATGGGCACTTTGGGGGTATTTTTGGCCATTTTGATGCACTGAAAAACCTTTGACCCCTGTTTCAGCCCTTTCTGTCAATTCTGTTGGACCCCTTTTTATTTTTAGAATATATTACTACTCTTATGTCTTTCTAAAACAATATCTTCAAAATGGATGCATTTTTACAAAAATATAGACAAAAACTGAATGATAGCTCTGCACCTGGCTATAATGGGCAGTGTCAAATTTGGACAGGTTTATGTACACCTAATGGCAAATATGGGGTTATAAATTGTAAATTTCCAGATGCCAGAGGGTGGAGACAAATGCATGTGCACAGGCTTGCCTACATGGTGCATCATCAGAATATTTTTATTGATAAATCTTATGATGTTTCGCACCTGTGCCACAATTCTAAATGTATTACTGTCGGGCATCTGTCGTTGGAACCTCATGGCTTCAACAACAGCCGACAGTCATGCGTTTCAACCTGTTCCTGCTTGGGCCACCCAGAACCCCTCCCTCCCTGTAGAGTGGAGTTGAAAATGGATAATAATAATTTGGGTAAAATATTAATTGGGTACATTTATTTTTATAATTATCCAAGGGAAGGGCTGGCAAAAAAATTGAAATGAGGGAGAAAAAGAAAAGAAATTTCAAGAGTGATGTACAACAAATTCAGATTCTTTTTTTAATATTTGTGTGGCCCTTAAAAGGACCTTTTATGATTCTGTTTGCTGTTGGTCTTTAGGTGGATCAGCTGGTATCTCAGTCAGCAGCAGGTCTTGGATTGAGCTTCGGTTTACAGTAGCTGTCATGGTCCTGGAAATGTAAGGCAGGTTGTGGATCTAATTGGTCTTTGCAGTAATAATCGTGCTTTTTATTCATTTCCCTCCATGTTTTGTGCTCGGCTAACTTTTCTGCACTCTGCTGTAATCTCCTTTCTTGAACTGCTGGTCTCAGTTCATAATCCTGACTGTATTTGAAGTTGGTGTCCATTTTCTTCAGGTAAAGTTGACTTCTAGTTGAAAGGTCTACTCCTAAATTCTTACATTTCAGTTGGGTTGAAGTTCCTGGCATATTGTTATTTCGATGCACTCCTGAGGCAAGTCGTCCTTCCATATTTTTGGAGTAAATTACATTTTTTGGCAAATTTACACTCATTGCTCTGTGAACTCCTTCATTTTTATTTGTATTATCATACAGTTTCATACTTTTAACAGCTGCTTTTGTTAGTTTCATTTTCAGGATTTCTTGTAGTAAAAATTTGTCTGTTTTATCCATTTGCAGGGCAGTGATTTGGTATGTGGACAAGTAATGGGAACGACTCCACCAGTTAAGTGCAGCATCACCTTTGCAGACAATGGAATGTTCCTGACACAGGGTGCAGTCACCATCATAGCAGCGAAGAGTTGCATCTAGAACTTTTGGTAAGTCTTTACTCATATCGTGAATGTTTTTGTCGTACTTTTCCATCAGTTTATTAATTATCATGGAGCATCTGCACTTAATATCTTTGCTAAACACCGTCTTTAGTTGTCTATTTTCTTCTTTTGTTTTACCATGGAACATTCCCGCACTGTATTGAGCACGATTAGAGGCCCTGAATTGAGACTGCCCCAAATGTACTGGATCTGCTAGTCTTTCTACCTCCCACATTGGTTCCAGAGCTTTAATAGCATCTTCAATACCTCTAGCTGAACGTCCATCTCCATCTGTGGTCACATACCGTACAAGAAATTTCTGTAGTCCTAGCTGGTTCCCCATCTCTTTTCCCAGCTCATACTCTGACAGGGCAGCAGCTCTGTATAAATTTGAAGTACATTCTTCATGACCAGGACATTCTATTGGAAAGCCTTTCCCTCTAAGCCAAGCCCCTCTCCAGCACATCTTGTTCTGCACAACTGCAGCTACAATAAACTTTCTGTCTGTCATTGTTTCAATACCAAGTGCGAATGCTTGAGTGGCATTCTGACCCGGCTTCTTTTTACTAACAATTGTATTGCTGTTGTATCTAGCATCCACAGTTATGTTGATTTCATTTTCTGGTACACCTCTCTTTCTGTTCTCTTCTTTTACTAGTTCAAGTTTCTGTGCCATGTCTGTTTTGTTGAGATTGACCATTTCAGCTGCTACTCTGTTAGATGTGCGTTGCATACTGCTTCGGCATGGTGGTGGTGTGTCAACTCCTGCAAGTAGTTGCTGCACCGTGGTATTACCAATTGGGCAATCCTGCAAAGCAGATGCAAGGGCTACATTTGGTTGTCCTGGGTTGGGTCCTGGTTTGCCATTAGCTATTTCTTTATACATCTTCATTCTGTCTCCAATAAAACCACAGGTTTTGCATTTCAGGGTATACTGCCAGCAAGTTCCCCACTTTTTCTGTGCATGATAGTCCACATTCATCCTAGGACAGGATGGTGACTCCACTTTATGTTTATCATAAGTAGTGTTGATTAAGCTGGTTGTCAGTTCACTGTCTATCAATCTCATACCAGAATGTAATGCGTTGTTTTCTTCTATTTTCAGGTTAGCATTCGCTTGCGGTCGAAGAGTACAGATGTGACCAGTAGCCTTTTCACAGTCAGGAGATTGTAAAGTTTGCCGCACGTAGGAAGTACTTGCACTAGCTGAATCAGGGATCTGTATTGGCGTCCGGCTTCTGCTTCTACCACTTGTGCCTACAGGGAACCATCCAGGATTTCTTGGAGAGTTGTCTTTCTTTGACCTCTTCTTGCCTTTGCTATATGGGGTATAACCTTTAGTGAACATTTTAAAAATTTAACTGGATCCGTAATATCACAACTTGGACTGATAGCATAAACTTTGGACATCCTTATATTTATAATCAAGCACTGTATGATATCTGCTTTGATGTACATGTTTTCTTTTGATGCAGTCTGTGACATGGATTTCAAGAGACCACCTTCAGAGGCAACTTTGAATTAACAGAGTTTTCTTAGCAGTATCCAACTAAGCCAATTAATGTACTATTAGGGGTCCAGATAAAGATTGTTTTATCCAAATCTATTGAAATAGGTTACTTAATCATTTATTAAGAGATTAATTGAACAAAGAAGCATATTTATTTTTTTTATTAATGTTTTAGATAATTTATTTCTCAAAATTCAGGATAATTTTTAATAACTTTTTTTTTTACAGAAATCTGTTAGAAAATTAAATTCTTTTTATCTATAAGGATAAACAAAACAGAAAACTTCACTAAAAAGTTTATTTTAGAGGAATATTTCAAGGAATAAAGAAATTACACAAGTTTGAAATTGTCTTTACATGTAATCTGACCTGATGTTACACTTGAATATTGGTACCTCAGGTAAATAGGCCAAGTACCTGTGAACTATGACTAATTAGTGTTTATGTTATATTTTACTTATTACAGATAAGATAAGCAATTTTTTAAGATAAGTTTTGAATGTAAATTTTCTTTTTAAATATTTTAAATGGATTTTTTTATATCTAGTGTTGGTATGTTAGCTAAATTAAAAAAAAAATTTAAAAAAAAATTAATTTCAATTGAAAAAACATATTTTTTTATAAATTTTCTTTCAGATTCTAGAAATATAACCATTTAGCTACTATAGACATTTTACTTTTTTAAGATATCATGTTTAACAAGAAAGTTATTAAACTTTTACTTTTCCTAGTAGTTTCATGTTTTTATAATTTCAAGCCAGAAAATACCTACAATTATCAACCTGAGGGTAGTGTTATTAAAACTATCAGAACTGCCATAAAACTTGTCGGATTGATTTGATATTTGGTATGCTAGTTGGATATAGAATAAACTTAATGCGTGCCATTTTTTGGGGCATTATATTGAAGAAAAAGGGTCTAAGAGGCTGATTCCCAAAATCTTGAAAATAAAGAATTGACCAACTTTATTGGCAGAAAGTCACTTCAAATGATAAATACTAGTTGATTATTGTATTTTTAACTTATATATATCATGATTCTGGGATAATGGGCACTTTGGGGGTATTTTTGGCCATTTTGATGCACTGAAAAACCTTTGACCCCTGTTTCAGCCCTTTCTGTCAATTCTGTTGGACCCCTTTTTATTTTTAGAATATATTACTACTCTTATGTCTTTCTAAAACAATATCTTCAAAATGGATGCATTTTTACAAAAATATAGACAAAAACTGAATGATAGCTCTGCACCTGGCTATAATGGGCAGTGTCAAATTTGGACAGGTTTATGTACACCTAATGGCAAATATGGGGTTATAAATTGTAAATTTCCAGATGCCAGAGGGTGGAGACAAATGCATGTGCACAGGCTTGCCTACATGGTGCATCATCAGAATATTTTTATTGATAAATCTTATGATGTTTCGCACCTGTGCCACAATTCTAAATGTATTACTGTCGGGCATCTGTCGTTGGAACCTCATGGCTTCAACAACAGCCGACAGTCATGCGTTTCAACCTGTTCCTGCTTGGGCCACCCAGAACCCCTCCCTCCCTGTAGAGTGGAGTTGAAAATGGATAATAATAATTTGGGTAAAATATTAATTGGGTACATTTATTTTTATAATTATCCAAGGGAAGGGCTGGCAAAAAAATTGAAATGAGGGAGAAAAAGAAAAGAAATTTCAAGAGTGATGTACAACAAATTCAGATTCTTTTTTTAATATTTGTGTGGCCCTTAAAAGGACCTTTTATGATTCTGTTTGCTGTTGGTCTTTAGGTGGATCAGCTGGTATCTCAGTCAGCAGCAGGTCTTGGATTGAGCTTCGGTTTACAGTAGCTGTCATGGTCCTGGAAATGTAAGGCAGGTTGTGGATCTAATTGGTCTTTGCAGTAATAATCGTGCTTTTTATTCATTTCCCTCCATGTTTTGTGCTCGGCTAACTTTTCTGCACTCTGCTGTAATCTCCTTTCTTGAACTGCTGGTCTCAGTTCATAATCCTGACTGTATTTGAAGTTGGTGTCCATTTTCTTCAGGTAAAGTTGACTTCTAGTTGAAAGGTCTACTCCTAAATTCTTACATTTCAGTTGGGTTGAAGTTCCTGGCATATTGTTATTTCGATGCACTCCTGAGGCAAGTCGTCCTTCCATATTTTTGGAGTAAATTACATTTTTTGGCAAATTTACACTCATTGCTCTGTGAACTCCTTCATTTTTATTTGTATTATCATACAGTTTCATACTTTTAACAGCTGCTTTTGTTAGTTTCATTTTCAGGATTTCTTGTAGTAAAAATTTGTCTGTTTTATCCATTTGCAGGGCAGTGATTTGGTATGTGGACAAGTAATGGGAACGACTCCACCAGTTAAGTGCAGCATCACCTTTGCAGACAATGGAATGTTCCTGACACAGGGTGCAGTCACCATCATAGCAGCGAAGAGTTGCATCTAGAACTTTTGGTAAGTCTTTACTCATATCGTGAATGTTTTTGTCGTACTTTTCCATCAGTTTATTAATTATCATGGAGCATCTGCACTTAATATCTTTGCTAAACACCGTCTTTAGTTGTCTATTTTCTTCTTTTGTTTTACCATGGAACATTCCCGCACTGTATTGAGCACGATTAGAGGCCCTGAATTGAGACTGCCCCAAATGTACTGGATCTGCTAGTCTTTCTACCTCCCACATTGGTTCCAGAGCTTTAATAGCATCTTCAATACCTCTAGCTGAACGTCCATCTCCATCTGTGGTCACATACCGTACAAGAAATTTCTGTAGTCCTAGCTGGTTCCCCATCTCTTTTCCCAGCTCATACTCTGACAGGGCAGCAGCTCTGTATAAATTTGAAGTACATTCTTCATGACCAGGACATTCTATTGGAAAGCCTTTCCCTCTAAGCCAAGCCCCTCTCCAGCACATCTTGTTCTGCACAACTGCAGCTACAATAAACTTTCTGTCTGTCATTGTTTCAATACCAAGTGCGAATGCTTGAGTGGCATTCTGACCCGGCTTCTTTTTACTAACAATTGTATTGCTGTTGTATCTAGCATCCACAGTTATGTTGATTTCATTTTCTGGTACACCTCTCTTTCTGTTCTCTTCTTTTACTAGTTCAAGTTTCTGTGCCATGTCTGTTTTGTTGAGATTGACCATTTCAGCTGCTACTCTGTTAGATGTGCGTTGCATACTGCTTCGGCATGGTGGTGGTGTGTCAACTCCTGCAAGTAGTTGCTGCACCGTGGTATTACCAATTGGGCAATCCTGCAAAGCAGATGCAAGGGCTACATTTGGTTGTCCTGGGTTGGGTCCTGGTTTGCCATTAGCTATTTCTTTATACATCTTCATTCTGTCTCCAATAAAACCACAGGTTTTGCATTTCAGGGTATACTGCCAGCAAGTTCCCCACTTTTTCTGTGCATGATAGTCCACATTCATCCTAGGACAGGATGGTGACTCCACTTTATGTTTATCATAAGTAGTGTTGATTAAGCTGGTTGTCAGTTCACTGTCTATCAATCTCATACCAGAATGTAATGCGTTGTTTTCTTCTATTTTCAGGTTAGCATTCGCTTGCGGTCGAAGAGTACAGATGTGACCAGTAGCCTTTTCACAGTCAGGAGATTGTAAAGTTTGCCGCACGTAGGAAGTACTTGCACTAGCTGAATCAGGGATCTGTATTGGCGTCCGGCTTCTGCTTCTACCACTTGTGCCTACAGGGAACCATCCAGGATTTCTTGGAGAGTTGTCTTTCTTTGACCTCTTCTTGCCTTTGCTATATGGGGTATAACCTTTAGTGAACATTTTAAAAATTTAACTGGATCCGTAATATCACAACTTGGACTGATAGCATAAACTTTGGACATCCTTATATTTATAATCAAGCACTGTATGATATCTGCTTTGATGTACATGTTTTCTTTTGATGCAGTCTGTGACATGGATTTCAAGAGACCACCTTCAGAGGCAACTTTGAATTAACAGAGTTTTCTTAGCAGTATCCAACTAAGCCAATTAATGTACTATTAGGGGTCCAGATAAAGATTGTTTTATCCAAATCTATTGAAATAGGTTACTTAATCATTTATTAAGAGATTAATTGAACAAAGAAGCATATTTATTTTTTTTATTAATGTTTTAGATAATTTATTTCTCAAAATTCAGGATAATTTTTAATAACTTTTTTTTTTACAGAAATCTGTTAGAAAATTAAATTCTTTTTATCTATAAGGATAAACAAAACAGAAAACTTCACTAAAAAGTTTATTTTAGAGGAATATTTCAAGGAATAAAGAAATTACACAAGTTTGAAATTGTCTTTACATGTAATCTGACCTGATGTTACACTTGAATATTGGTACCTCAGGTAAATAGGCCAAGTACCTGTGAACTATGACTAATTAGTGTTTATGTTATATTTTACTTATTACAGATAAGATAAGCAATTTTTTAAGATAAGTTTTGAATGTAAATTTTCTTTTTAAATATTTTAAATGGATTTTTTTATATCTAGTGTTGGTATGTTAGCTAAATTAAAAAAAAAATTTAAAAAAAAATTAATTTCAATTGAAAAAACATATTTTTTTATAAATTTTCTTTCAGATTCTAGAAATATAACCATTTAGCTACTATAGACATTTTACTTTTTTAAGATATCATGTTTAACAAGAAAGTTATTAAACTTTTACTTTTCCTAGTAGTTTCATGTTTTTATAATTTCAAGCCAGAAAATACCTACAATTATCAACCTGAGGGTAGTGTTATTAAAACTATCAGAACTGCCATAAAACTTGTCGGATTGATTTGATATTTGGTATGCTAGTTGGATATAGAATAAACTTAATGCGTGCCATTTTTTGGGGCATTATATTGAAGAAAAAGGGTCTAATAGGCCCAAGACCACAATTAATGACCCCACTTTTCGTTGTTCACGAATATAGTTCCCTTTAATTAAAGTGTATTTCTTCTTAAATTTTTTTCTTTCCTTTTCTCAAACATTTCTTAGCTTTTATAAGGTGGAAATGAAAGAAGAGAGGTGAAATAAATTTTTAGATGTTTAATTTTAACTGATTTTGATATGGAAAGAGTGATTAGGTCAGGTGCAAAAAGGTGATATTTACAGTTTTCGGAACATCTCTTGACTTGTCCATGGGGGTATGGATGTGTATTGGCTAAATTTGTAAGTTGTATATGTGCAATTTTTCTGAAACTTGGACATATTTTTGGACTTGTACTGTACATTACACACACAAAAGATCTGCCAAAAAGAATAGGTCAATTTTTTTTAATGAGACAAAACATTATAAAGAACTAATAGAGGAATTAATTGTGGTCTCGGGCCTAAGAGGCTGATTCCAAAATCTTGAAAATAAAGAATTGACCAACTTTATTGGCAGAAAGTCACTTCAAATGATAAATACTAGTTGATTATTGTATTTTTAACTTATATATATCATGATTCTGGGATAATGGCACTTTGGGGGTATTTTTGGCCATTTTGATGCACTGAAAAACCTTTGACCCTGTTTCAGCCCTTTCTGTCAATTCTGTTGGACCCCTTTTTATTTTTAGAATATATTACTACTCTTATGTCTTTCTAAAACAATATCTTCAAAATGATGCATTTTTACAAAAATATAGACAAAAACTGAATGATAGCTCTGCACCTGGCTATAATGGGCAGTGTCAAATTTGGACAGGTTTATGTACACCTAATGGCAAAATAAGGGGTTATAAATTGTAAATTTCCAGATGCCAGAGGGTGGAGACAAATGCATGTGCACAGGCTTGCCTACATGGTGCATCATCAGAATATTTTTATTGATAAATCTTATGATGTTTCGCACCTGTGCCACAATTCTAAATGTATTACTGTCGGCATCTGTCGTTGGAACCTCATGCTTCAACAACAGCCGACAGTCATGCGTTTCAACCTGTTCCTGCTTGGGCCACCCAGAACCCCTCCCTCCTGTAGAGTGGAGTTGAAAATGGATAATAATAATTTTGGGTAAAATATTAATTGGGTACATTTATTTTTATAATTATCCAAGGGAAGGGCTGGCAAAAAAATTGAAATGAGGGAGAAAAAGAAAAGAAATTTCAAGAGTGATGTACAACAAATTCAGATTCTTTTTTTAATATTTGTGTGCCCTTAAAAGGGACCTTTATGATTCTGTTTGCTGTTGGTCTTTAGGTGGATCAGCTGGTATCTCAGTCAGCAGCAGTCTTGGATTGAGCTTCGGTTTACAGTAGCTGTCATGGTCCTGGAAATGTAAGGCAGGTTGTGGATCTATTGGTCTTTGCAGTAATAATCGTGCTTTTTATTCATTTCCCTCCATGTTTTGTGCTCGGCTAACTTTTCTGCACTCTGCTGTAATCTCCTTTCTTGAACTGCTGGTCTCAGTTCATAATCCTGACTGTATTTGAAGTTGTGTCCATTTTCTTCAGGTAAAGTTGACTTCTAGTTGAAAGGTCTACTCTAAATTCTTACATTTCAGTTGGGTTGAAGTTCCTGGCATATTGTTATATTCGATGCACTCCTGAGGCAAGTCGTCCTTCCATATTTTTGGAGTAAATTACATTTTTTGGCAAATTTACACTCATTGCTCTGTGAACTCCTTCATTTTTATTTGTATTATCATACAGTTTCATACTTTAACAGCTGCTTTTGTTAGTTTCATTTTCAGGATTTCTTGTAGTAAAAATTTGTCTGTTTTATCCATTTGCAGGGCAGTGATTTGTATGTGGACAAGTAATGGGAACGACTCCACCAGTTAAGTGCAGCATCACCTTTGCAGACAATGGAATGTTCCTGACACAGGTGCAGTCACCTCATAGCAGCGAAGAGTTGCATCTAGAACTTTTGGTAAGTCTTTACTCATATCGTGAATGTTTTTGTCGTACTTTTCCATCAGTTTATTAATTATCATGGAGCATCTGCACTTAATATCTTTGCTAAAACACCGTCTTTAGTTGTCTATTTTCTTCTTTTGTTTTACCATGGAACATTCCCGCACTGTATTGAGCACGATTAGAGGCCCTGAATTGAGACTGCCCCAAATGTACTGATCTGCTAGTCTTTCTACCTCCACATTGGTTCCAGAGCTTTAATAGCATCTTCAATACCTCTAGCTGAACGTCCATCTCCATCTGTGGTCACATACCGTACAAGAAATTTCTGTAGTCCCTAGCTGGTTCCCCCATCTCTTTTCCCCAGCTCATACTCTGACAGGGCAGCAGCTCTGTATAAATTTGAAGTACATTCTTCATGACCAGGACATTCTATTGGAAAGCCTTTCCCTCTAAGCCAAGCCCCTCTCCAGCACATCTTGTTCTGCACAACTGCAGCTACAATAAACTTTCTGTCTGTCATTGTTTCAATACCAAGTGCGAATGCTTGAGTGGCATTCTGACCCGGCTTCTTTTTACTAACAATTGTATTGCTGTTGTATCTAGCATCCACAGTTATGTTGATTTCATTTTCTGGTACACCTCTCTTTCTGTTCTCTTCTTTTACTAGTTCAAGTTTCTGTGCCATGTCTGTTTTGTTGAGATTGACCATTTCAGCTGCTACTCTGTTAGATGTGCGTTGCATACTGCTTCGGCATGGTGGTGGTGTGTCAACTCCTGCAAGTAGTTGCCTGCACCGTGGTATTACCAATTGGGCAATCCTGCAAAGCAGATGCAAGGGCTACATTTGGTTGTCCTGGGTTGGGTCCTGGTTTGCCATTAGCTATTTCTTTATACATCTTCATTCTGTCCTCCAATAAAACCACAGGTTTTGCATTTCAGGGTATACTGCCAGCAAGTTCCCCACTTTTTCTGTGATGATAGTCCACATTCATCCTAGGACAGGATGGTGACTCCACTTTATGTTTATCATAAGTAGTGTTGATTAAGCTGGTTGTCAGTTCACTGTCTATCAATCTCATACCCAGAATGTAATGCGTTGTTTTCTTCTATTTTCAGGTTAGCATTCGCTTGCGGTCGAAGAGTACAGAATGTGACCAGTAGCCTTTTCACAGTCAGGAGATTGTAAAGTTTGCCGCACGTAGGAAGTACTTGCACTAGCTGAATCAGGGATCTGTATTGGCGTCCGCTTCTGCTTCTACCACTTGTGCCTACAGGGAACCATCCAGGATTTCTTGGAGAGTTGTCTTTCATTGACCTCTTCTTGCCTTTGCTATATGGGTATAACCTTTAGTGAACATTTTAAAAATTTAACTGGATCCGTAATATCACAACTTGGACTGATAGCATAAACTTTGGACATCCTTAAATTTATAATCAAGCACTGTATGATATCTGCTTTGATGTACATGTTTTCTTTTGATGCAGTCTGTGACATGGATTTCAAGAGACCACCTTCAGAGGCAACTTTGAATTAACAGAGTTTTCTTAGCAGTATCCAACTAAGCAATTAATGTACTATTAGGGGTCCAGATAAAGATTGTTTTATCCAAATCTATTGAAATAGGTTACTTAATCATTTATTAAGAGATTAATTGAACAAAGAAGCATATTTATTTTTTTTATTAATGTTTGTTTAGATAATTTATTTCTCAAATTCAGGATAATTTTTAATAACTTTTTTTTTTACAGAAATCTGTTAGAAAATTAAATTCTTTTTATCTATAAGGATAACAAAACAGAAAACTTCACTAAAAAGTTTATTTTAGAGGAATATTTCAAGGAATAAAGAAATTACACAAGTTTGAATTGTCTTTACATGTAATCTGACCTGATGTTACACTTGAATATTGGTACCTCAGGTAAATAGGACGCCAAGTACCTGTGAACTATGACTAATTAGTGTTTATGTTATATTTTACTTATTACAGATAAGATAAGCAATTTTTTAAGATAAGTTTTGAATGTAAATTTTTCTTTTTAAATATTTTAAATGGATTTTTTTATATCTAGTGTTGGTATGTTAGCTAAATTAAAAAAAAAATTTAAAAAAAAAATTAATTTCAATTGAAAAAACATATTTTTTTATAAATTTTCTTTCAGATTCTAGAAATATAACCATTTAGCTACTATAGACATTTTACTTTTTTAAGATATCATGTTTAACAAGAAAGTTATTAAACTTTTACTTTTCCTAGTAGTTTCATGTTTTTATAATTTCAAGCCAGAAAATACCTACAATTATCAACCTGAGGGTAGTGTTATTAAAACTATCAGAACTGCCATAAAACTTGTCGGATTGATTTGATATTTGGTATGCTAGTTGGATATAGAATAAACTTAATGCGTGCCATTTTTTGGGGCATTATATTGAAGAAAAAGGGTCTAATAGGCCCAAGACCACAATTAATGACCCCACTTTTCGTTGTTCACGAATATAGTTCCCTTTAATTAAAGTGTATTTCTTCTTAAATTTTTTTTCTTTCCTTTTCTCAAACATTTCTTAGCTTTTATAGGTGGAAATGAAAGAAGAGAGGTGAAATAAATTTTTAGATGTTTAATTTTAACTGATTTTGATATGGAAAGAGTGATTAGGTCAGGTGCAAAAAGGTGATATTTACAGTTTTCGGAACTATCTCTTGACTTGTCCATGGGGGTATGGATGTGTATTGGCTAAATTTGTAAGTTGTATATGTGCAATTTTTCTGAAACTTGGACATATTTTTGGACTTGTACTGTACATTACACACACAAAAGATCTGCCAAAAAGAATAGGTCAATTTTTTTTTAATGAGACAAAACATTATAAAGAACTAATAGAGGAATTAATTGTGGTCTCGGGCCTAAGAGGCTGATTCCCAAAATCTTGAAAATAAAGAATTGACCAACTTTATTGGCAGAAAGTCACTTCAAATGATAAATACTAGTTGATTATTGTATTTTTAACTTATATATATCATGATTCTGGATAATGGGCACTTTGGGGGTATTTTTGGCATTTTGATGCACTGAAAAACCTTTGACCCCTGTTTCAGCCCTTTCTGTCAATTCTGTTGGACCCCTTTTTATTTTTAGAATATATTACTACTCTTATGTCTTTCTAAAACAATATCTTCAAAATGGATGCATTTTTACAAAAATATAGACAAAAACTGAATGATAGCTCTGCACCTGGCTATAATGGGCAGTGTCAAATTTGGACAGGTTTATGTACACCTAATGGCAAATATGGGGTTATAAATTGTAAATTTCCAGATGCCAGAGGGTGGAGACAAATGCATGTGCACAGGCTTGCCTACATGGTGCATCATCAGAATATTTTTATTGATAAATCTTATGATGTTTCGCACCTGTGCCACAATTCTAAATGTATTACTGTCGGGCATCTGTCGTTGGAACATCATGGCTTCAACAACAGCCGACAGTCATGCGTTTCAACCTGTTCCTGCTTGGGCCACCCAGAACCCCTCCCTCCCTGTAGAGTGGAGTTGAAAATGGATAATAATAATTTGGGTAAAATATTAATTGGGTACATTTATTTTTATAATTATCCAAGGGAAGGGCTGGCAAAAAATTGAAATGAGGGAGAAAAAGAAAAGAAATTTCAAGAGTGATGTACAACAAATTCAGATTCTTTTTTTAATATTTGTGTGGCCCTTAAAAGGACCTTTTATGATTCTGTTTGCTGTTGGTCTTTAGGTGGATCAGCTGGTATCTCAGTCAGCAGCAGGTCTTGGATTGAGCTTCGGTTTAGCAGTAGCTGTCATGGTCCTGGAAATGTAAGGCAGGTTGTGGATCTAATTGGTCTTTGCAGTAATAATCGTGCTTTTTATTCATTTCCCTCCATGTTTTGTGCTCGGCTAACTTTTCTGCACTCTGCTGTAATCTCCTTTCTTGAACTGCTGGTCTCAGTTCATAATCCTGACTGTATTTGAAGTTGGTGTCCATTTTCTTCAGGTAAAGTTGACTTCTAGTTGAAAGTCTACTCCTAAATTCTTACATTTCAGTTGGGTTGAAGTTCCTGGCATATTGTTATTTCGATGCACTCCTGAGGCAAGTCGTCCTTCCATATTTTTGGAGTAAATTACATTTTTTGGCAAATTTACACTCATTGCTCTGTGAACTCCTTCATTTTTATTTGTATTATCATACAGTTTCATACTTTTAACAGCTGCTTTTGTTAGTTTCATTTTTCAGGATTTCTTGTAGTAAAAATTTGTCTGTTTTATCCATTTGCAGGGCAGTGATTTGGTATGTGGACAAGTAATGGGAACGACTCCACCAGTTAAGTGCAGCATCACCTTTGCAGACAATGAATGTTCCCTGACACAGGGGTGCAGTCACCATCATAGCAGCGAAGAGTTGCATCTAGAACTTTTGGTAAGTCCTTTACTCATATCGTGAATGTTTTTGTCGTACTTTTCCATCAGTTATTAATTATCATGGAGCATCTGCAC
The DNA here is from genome assembly GCF_963676685.1 of Mytilus edulis. Lineage (NCBI taxonomy): Eukaryota > Metazoa > Mollusca > Bivalvia > Mytilida > Mytilidae > Mytilus > Mytilus edulis. The sequence continues at coordinate 26,233 of NW_027268025.1, forward strand.
TTAATATCTTTGCTAAACACCGTCTTTAGTTGTCTATTTTCTTCTTTTGTTTTACCATGGAACATTCCCGCACTGTATTGAGCACGATAGAGGCCCTGAATTGAGACTGCCCCAAATGTACTGGATCTGCTAGTCTTTCTACCTCCCACATT
>NW_027268026.1:0-45971 GCF_963676685.1 Mytilus edulis
AGATAACAACTTATATTTCATTTTCATATTTATACAGGCTGGACCACCTTCAACTCCAGCAGTGTCACCAGCAGTGTCACCAGCAGTGTCACCAGCACTGTCACCAGCACTGTCACCAGCACTGCCACCAGTAGCACTGTCACCAGCACCAACTCCAGCTGTTCTTCAAGTTATAGACTTCGAAGACATGATGGTCATTGACAATAATCTCGATTTACTGGAATTGGAGCCATTTCGTTTTTTTGAATCTTAACCTTTATGTTTATACAGTTTTAACCGATAGTTGTGTATATAATTTGTTGCTATCTTTTGCCAAAAATATTCCAATTTTAACTTGATTTGTAGTCAAGTGGAAATCTTCAAAGTTCCCCATACACCTTAATATTTGGCGTAGACGATCACACCCCCAAAATGCCCTTACAAAACTGTAGATATATTTTTTTCAGTATTATTTTTATTTTCAAACCCCCATATTTCCAAAGAGTAGGTCAAAATAGTAACCACCAATGCATCAAATACAGTCTACCAGCTTTTTTTCGAGCTTAAGAGAATTTTCCGTTATAATTACATAGCAAACAGAGATTAAAATATGAACCTTTAATTTCTTTACATTTAAAAGTAACATTCTTATTAAACTTTCTCTTTGAAAATATTTCAATCTTTTGTTTTTGTTAGTGTATACTTGTTAGAATGTTTGATGTAAAAATGTAAATATACTTTAACTGCAGATATATTTTTTTTCAGTATTATTTTTATTTTCAAACCCCCATATTTCCAAAGAGTAGGTCAAAATAACCACCAATGCATCAAATACAGTCTACCATTTTTTTTCGAGCTTAAGAGAAGTTTCCGTTATAATTACATAGCAGACCAAGATAAACATATCATTTTTAATTTCAATAATGTCATTACATTTAAAAGTAACTTCCTTATGAAACATTCTCTTTGAAAAAATTACAATCTTTGTTTTTGTCAGTGTATAGTTGTTAGAATGTTCGATGTAAAAATGTAAATATTATTTTTTCAGTGCTTGCTTTTTGAGTCTACATATTGTGCTATGTGAGTGTGTAGTAGTTTGTGTGTGTTATTTATAAGGCATGAGTGTTTGTTGTGAAATGAAATGCAAGGTTTTTAGTGCTAACTGTATGAGAGTGTATGTTTTAGTGTTTACTTTTGTTGTATTTGTTAACTGCATACATACATGTATATTTTATTGTGAATATCACACCACAAATAAAAGATCCATTACTGTTTTGTTCTTATTTCTCCATGAACAACTCATCTGTTTCCAGAAAAATAGATCATAAAAAAAACACCTCAAAATCTAGTTCATGGTATTCTTTGTCTCTCTGTGTTGTTTCTTGTGTAGTAATTTACATATTTTTTATAATGATTAAATGCCGTACATATCCTATTGCATATAACATTGGCTTAAACTAAATGCAAACAGAAGAAATCAGTATATAATTATTTTCTTAATTAAAATACCTATAATTGGCATTGAAAGCATCTCTGAAGAGTGAATTTATATATAATTATACATGAGGAAACTCCTGAACTAAGTCAGGGTCAGGGTAAGAAGAAGTGAACTTGAGCGAATATTTGACAACTGAAGTGCCATTTGTCAATTCCACACATACGTGACATTTCCCCAAAAGTACAGTGTTTAAAAAGTGACTTCACTATTCAATCATGTGTTTAAATTCATTTGCACAGAGATATTTTCTTAAAATTAACTGTTCTTAAAAACAGAAAAAAATATGATCTAGAGAACTAAAACTTATGAGTAACACTGAGGTGTACGACCTCACTTTCCGACTTGAAAAGTACCAAAAACCATAACCTGACCCCCTGACCCCAACCCATCAGAAACCCTGACCTTTGAGGACGTTCATGAAAATTCTTTATAAAAAAAAAAAAAATCGGATACCCCCAAGACTACTTATCCTTATTCGTAGAGATAAAGTAAGGCTTTCAAAATACTGAATTTAACTAATTCTGGGTTTGCATTACCTTCTCACAGTGTCTGGTAAACCTAATATGTATGCTTTTAATCTTAATCAAAGTAACAAATAGCGGGAGGAAGCATAATAGGTTAAAAAGTTAGAAATTGCAGTTCCGACGGAAATAGAGACATTACACTTTAATTTTGTTAATATCTTTTTCAAAACAACTTGGATTTTCATCAAACTATATAGCTATCTTAAATGTATATTAAGGTTACTGAATCCCAGGTCATTTTATTTTTTGTTGTATTGCTGTGAAATTCAAGAATTAATTTAATCTAGGTAAAAAAAGTTAGAATTTGCAGTTCAGACGAAATAGAGACAGTACACTTTAATTTTTTTAATAACTTTTTCAAAACAACTTGGATTTTCATCAAACTATGTAGCTATCTTACATATACATTAAGGTTACTGAATCCATGGTCATTTTATTTTTTGTTGTATTGCTGTCAAATTCAAGAAATAATTTAATCTAGGTAAAAAAAGTTAGAATTTGCAGTTCGGACAAAATAGAGACATTACACTTAAATTTTTTTAATAACTTTTTCAAACAACTTGGATTTTCATCAAACTATGTAGCTATCTTACATATATATTAAGGTTACTGAATCCCAGGTCATTTTATTTTTTGTTGTATTGCTGTCAAATTCAAGAATTAATTCAATCTAGGTAAAAAAAAGCTAGAATTTTGCAGTTCGGTACGAAATAGAGACAGTACACTTTAATTCTTTTAATAACTTTTTCAAAACAACTTGGATTTTCATCAAACTAAGTAGCTATCTTACATATATATTAAGGTTACTTAATCCCAGGTCATTTTATTTTTTGTTGTATTGCTGTCAAATTCAAGAATTAATTCAATCTAGGTAAAAAAAAGCTAGAATTTGCAGTTCGGACGAAATAGAGACATTACACTTTATTTTTTTTAATAACTTTTTCAAAACAACTTGGATTTTCATCAAACTATGTAGCTATCTTACATATATATTAAGCTTACTGAATCCCAGGTCATTTAATTTTTTGTTTTATTGCTGTCAAATTCAAGAATTAATTTAATCTAGGTAAAAAAAGTTAGAAATTGCAGTTCGGACGAAATAGAGACATAAAATTGAGAATGGAAATAGTACACTTTAATTTTTTTAATATCTTTTTCAAAACAACTTGGATTTTCATCAAACTATATAGCTATCTTACAAATATATTAAGCTTACTGAATCCGAGGTCATTTAATTTTTTGTTTTATTGCTGTCAAATTCAAGAATTAATTTAATCTAGGTAAAAAAAGTTAGAATTTGCAGTTTGGACGAAATAGAGACAGTACACTTTAATTTTTTTAATAACTTTTTCAAAACAACTGATTTTCATCAAACTATGTAGCTATCTTACATATATATTAAGGTTACTGAATCCCAGGTCATTTTATTTTTTGTTTTATTGCTGTCAAATTCAAGAATTAAATTAATCTAGGTAAAAAAAGTTAGAATTTGCAGTTCGGACGAAATAGAGACAGTACACATTATTTTTTTTAATAACATTTTTTAAAACAACTTGGATTTTCATCAAACTATGTAGCTATCTTACATATATATTAAGGTTAATGAATCCCAGGTCATTTTATTTTTTGTTGTATTGCTGTCAAATTCAAGAATTAATTTAATCTAGGAAAAAAAAAACAAGGAATTTGCAGTTTGGACGAAATAGAGTCAGTACACTTTAATTTTTTTAATAACTTTTTCAAAACAACTTGGATTTTCATCAAACTATGTAGCTATCTTACAAATATATTAAGCTTACTGAATCCCCAGGTCATTTTATTTTTTGTTTTATTGCTGTCATATTCAAGAATTAAATTAATCTAGGTAAAAAAAGTTAGAAATTGCAGTTCCGACGGAAATAGAGACAGTACACTTTAATTTTATTTATTACTTTTTCAAAACAACTTGGATTTTCATCAAACTATGTAGCTATCTTACATATATATTAAGGTTACTGAATCCCAGGTCATTTTATTTTTTGTTGTATTGCTGTGAAATTCAAGAATTAATTTAATCTAGGTAAAAAAAGTGAGAATTTGCAGTTCAGACGAAATAGAGACAGTACACTTTAATTTTTTAATAACTTTTTCAATACAACTTGGATTTTCATCAAACTATGTAGCTATCTTACATATACATTAAGGTTACTGAATCCTAGGTCATTTTATTTTTTGTTGTATTGCTGTCAAATTCAAGAAATAATTTAATCTAGGTAAAAAAAGTTAGAATTTGCAGTTCGGACAAAATAGAGACATTACACTTAAATTTTTTTAATAACTTTTTCAAAACAACTTGGATTTTCATCAAACTATGTAGCTATCTTACATATATATTAAGGTTACTGAATCCCAGGTCATTTTATTTTTTGTTGTATTGCTGTCAAATTCAAGGAATTAATTCAATCTAGGTAAAAAAAAAGCTAGAATTTGCAGTTCGGACGAAATAGAGACAGTACACTTTAATTCTTTTAATAAACTTTTTCAAAACAACTTGGATTTTCATCAAACTAAGTAGCTATCTTACATATATATTAAGGTTACTTAATCCCAGGTCATTTTATTTTTTGTTGTATTGCTGTCAAATTCAAAAATTAATTCAATCTAGGTAAAAAAAAGCTAGAATTTGCAGTTCAGACGAAATAGAGACATTACACTTTAATTTTTTTAATAACTTTTTCAAAACAACTTGGATTTTCATCAAACTATGTAGCTATCTTACATATATATTAAGCTTACTGAATCCCAGGTCATTTAATTTTTTGTTTTATTGCTGTCAAATTCAAGAATTAATTTAATCTAGTTAAAAAAAGTTAGAATTTGCAGTTTGGACGAAATAGAGACAGTACACTTTAATTTTTTTAATAACTTTTTCAAAACAACTTGGATTTTCATCAAACTATGTAGCTATCTTACATATATATTAAGGTTACTGAATCCCAGGTCATTTTATTTTTTGTTTTATTGCTGTCAAATTCAAGAATTAAATTAATCTAGGTAAAAAAAGTTAGAATTTGCAGTTCGGACGAAATAGAGACAGTACACATTATTTTTTTTAATAACATTTTTTAAAACAACTTGGATTTTCATCAAACTATGTAGCTATCTTACATATATATTAAGGTTAATGAATCCCAGGTCATTTTATTTTTTGTTGTATTGCTGTCAAATTCAAGAATTAATTTAATCTAGGAAAAAAAAACAAGAATTTGCAGTTTGGACGAAATAGAGTCAGTACACTTTAATTTTTGTAATTACTTTTCAAAACAACTTGGATTTTCATCAAACTATGTAGCTATCTTACATATATATTAAGCTTACTGAATCCCAGGTCATTTTATTTTTTGTTTTATTGCTGTCATATTCAAGAATTAAATTAATCTAGGTAAAAAAAGATAGAAATTGCAGTTCCGACGGAAATAGAGACAGTACACTTTAATTTTGTTTATTACTTTTTCAAAACAACTTGGATTTTCATCAACTATGTAGCTATCTTACATATATATTAAGGTTACTGAATCCCAGGTCATTTTATTTTTTGTTGTATTGCTGTGAAATTCAAGAATTAATTTAATCTAGGTAAAAAAAGTTAGAATTTGCAGTTCAGACGAAATAGAGACAGTACACTTTAATTTTTTTAATAACTTTTTCAAAACAACTTGGATTTTCATCAAACTATGTAGCTATCTTACATATACATTAAGGTTACTGAATCCCAGGTCATTTTATTTTTTGTTGTATTGCTGTCAAATTCAAGAAATAATTTAATCTAGGTAAAAAAAGTTAGAATTTGCAGTTCGGACAAAATAGAGACATTACACTTAAATTTTTTTAATAACTTTTTCAAAACAACTTGGATTTTCATCAAACTATGTATCTATCTTACATATATATTAAGCTTACTGAATCGCAGGTAATTTTATTTTATTTGTATTGCTGTCAAATTCAAGAATTAATTAATCTAGGGAAAAAAAAAAAAATTTGCAGTTTGGACGAAATAGAGACAGTACACTTTAATTTTTTTAATAACTTTTTCAAAACAACTTGGATATTCATCAAACTATGTAGCTATCTTTAAATGTATATTAAGGTAACTGAATCCCAGGTCATTTTATTTTTGTTGTATTGCTGTCAAATTCAAGAATTAAATTAATCTAGGTAAAAAAAAGTTAGAAATTTGCAGTTCTGACGGAAATAGAGACAGTACACTTTAATTTTGTCAATAACTTTTTCAAAACAACTTAGATTTTCATCAAACTATATAGCTATCTTACAAATATATTAAGCTTACTGAATCTGAGGTTATTTTATTTTTTGTTCTATTGCTGTCAAATTCAAGAATTAATTTAATCTAGGTAAAAAAAGTTAGAAATTGCAGTTCGGACGAAATAGAGACATAAAATGAGAATGGAAATAGTACACTTTAATTTTTTTAATAACTTTTTCAAAACAACATGGATTTTCATCAAACTATACAGCTATCTTACATATATATTAAGGTTACTGAATCCCAGGTCATTTTATTTTTTGTTGTATTGCTGTCAAATTCAAGAATTAATTCAATCTAGGTAAAAAAAAAAGCTATAATTTACAGTTCGGACAAAATAGAGATGGTACACTTTAATTTTTTTAATAACTTTTTCAAAACAACTTGGAATTTTCATCAAACTATGTAGCTATCTTACATATATATTAAAGTAACTGAATCCCAGGTCATTTTATTTTTTGTTTTATTGCTGTCATATTCAAGAATTAAATTAATCTAGGTAAAAAAAGTTAGAATTTGCAGTTTGGACGAAATAGAGACAGTACACTTTAATTTTTTTAATAACTTTTTCAAAACAACTTGGATTTTCATCAAACTATGTAGCTATCTTACATATATATAAAGGTTACTGAATCCCAGGTCATTTTATTTTTTGTTGTATTGCTGTCAAATTCAAGAATTAATTTAATCTAGGGGAAAAAAAACAAGAATTTGCAGTTTGGACGAAATAGAGTCAGTACACTTCAATTTTGTTTATTACTTTTTCAAAACAACTTGGATTTTCATCAACTATGTAGCTATCTTACATATATATTAAGGTTACTGAATCCCAGGTCATTTTATTTTTTGTTGTATTGCTGTCAAATTCAAGACTTAATTTAATCTAGGTAAAAAAAGTTAGAATTTGCAGTTTGGACGAAATAGAGACAGTACACTTTAATTTTTTAATAACTTTTTCAAAACAACTTGGATTTTCATCAAACTATGTAGCTATCTTACATATATATTAAGGTTACTGAATCCCAGGTCATTTTATTTTTTGTTGTATTGATGTCAAATTCAAGAATTAATTTAATCTAGGAAAAAAAAAGTTAGAATTTGCAGTTTGGACGAAATAGAGACAGTACACTTTAATTTTTTTAATAACTTTTTCAAAACAACTTGGATTTTCATCAAACTATGTAGCTATCTTACATATATATTAAGGTTACTGAATCCCAGGTCATTTTATTTTTTGTTTTATTGCTGTCAAATTCAAGAATTAAATTAATCTAGGTAAAAAAAGTTAGAATTTGCAGTTCAGACGAAATAGAGACAGTACACATTATTTTTTTTAATAACATTTTTTAAAACAACTTGGATTTTCATCAAACTATGTAGCTATCTTACATATATATTAAGGTTAATGAATCCCAGGTCATTTTATTTTTTGTTGTATTGCTGTCAAATTCAAGAATTAATTTAATCTAGGAAAAAAAAACAAGAATTTGCAGTTTGGACGAAATAGAGTCAGTACACTTTAATTTTTTTAATTACTTTTTCAAAACAACTTGGATTTTCATCAAACTATGTAGCTATCTTACATATATATTAAGGTTACTGAATCCCAGGTCATTTTATTTTTTGTTGTATTGCTGTGAAATTCAAGAATTAATTTAATCTAGGTAAAAAAAGTTAGAATTTGCAGTTCAGACGAAATAGAGACAGTACACTTTAATTTTTTTAATAACTTTTTCAAAACAACTTGGATTTTCATCAAACTATGTAGCTATCTTACATATATATTAAGGTTACTGAATCCCAGGTCATTTTATTTTTTGTTGTATTGATGTCAAATTCAAGAATTAATTTAATCTAGGAAAAAAAAAGTTAGAATTTGCAGTTTGGACGAAATAGAGACAGTACACTTTAATTTTTTTAATAACTTTTTCAAAACAACTTGGATTTTCATCAAACTATGTAGCTATCTTACATATATATTAAGGTTACTGAATCCCAGGTCATTTTATTTTTTGTTTTATTGCTGTCAAATTCAAGAATTAAATTAATCTAGGTAAAAAAAGTTAGAATTTGCAGTTCAGACGAAATAGAGACAGTACACATTATTTTTTTTAATAACATTTTTTAAAACAACTTGGATTTTCATCAAACTATGTAGCTATCTTACATATATATTAAGGTTAATGAATCCCAGGTCATTTTATTTTTTGTTGTATTGCTGTCAAATTCAAGAATTAATTTAATCTAGGAAAAAAAAACAAGAATTTGCAGTTTGGACGAAATAGAGTCAGTACACTTTAATTTTTTTAATTACTTTTTCAAAACAACTTGGATTTTCATCAAACTATGTAGCTATCTTACATATATATTAAGGTTACTGAATCCCAGGTCATTTTATTTTTTGTTGTATTGCTGTGAAATTCAAGAATTAATTTAATCTAGGTAAAAAAAGTTAGAATTTGCAGTTCAGACGAAATAGAGACAGTACACTTTAATTTTTTTAATAACTTTTTCAAAACAACTTGGATTTTCATCAAACTATGTAGCTATCTTACATATACATTAAGGTTACTATATCCCAGGTCATTTTATTTTTTGTTGTATTGCTGTCAAATTCAAGAAATAATTTAATCTAGGTAAAAAAAGTTAGAATTTGCAGTTCGGACAAAATAGAGACATTACACTTAAATTTTTTTAATAACTTTTTCAAAACAACTTGGATTTTCATCAAACTATGTAGCTATCTTACATATATATTAAGGTTAATGAATCGCAGGTAATTTTATTTTATTTGTATTGCTGTGAAATTCAAGAATGAATTTAATCTAGGGAAAAAAAAAAAAAATTTGCAATTTGGACGAAATAGAGACAGTACACTTTAATTTTTTTAATAACTTTTTCAAAACAACTTGGATATTCATCAAACTATGTAGCTATCTTAAATGTATATTAAGGTAACTGAATCCCAGGTCATTTTATTTTTTGTTGTATTGCTGTCAAATTCAAGAATTAAATTAATCTAGGTAAAAAAAAGTTAGAAATTTGCAGTTCTGACGGAAATAGAGACAGTACACTTTAATTTTGTCAATAACTTTTTCAAAACAACTTAGATTTTCATCAAACTATATAGCTATCTTACAAATATATTAAGCTTACTGAATCTGAGGTTATTTTATTTTTTGTTCTATTGCTGTCAAATTCAAGAATTAATTTAATCTAGGTAAAAAAAGTTAGAAATTGCAGTTCGGACGAAATAGAGACATAAAATTGAGAATGGAAATAGTACACTTTAATTTTTTTAATAACTTTTTCAAAACAACATGGATTTTCATCAAACTATACAGCTATCTTACATATATATTAAGGTTACTGAATCCCAGGTCATTTTATTTTTTGTGGTATTGCTGTCAAATTCAAGAATTAATTCAATCTAGGTAAAAAAAAAAGCTATAATTTACAATTCGGACAAAATAGAGATGGTACACTTTAATTTTTTTAATAACTTTTTCAAAACAACTTGGATTTTCATCAAACTATGTAGCTATCTTACATATATATTAAAGTAACTGAATCCCAGGTCATTTTATTTTTTGTTTTATTGCTGTCATATTCAAGAATTAAATTAATCTAGGTAAAAAAAGTTAGAATTTGCAGTTTGGACGAAATAGAGACAGTACACTTTAATTTTTTTAATAACTTTTTCAAAACAACTTGTATTTTCATCAAACTATGTAGCTATCTTACATATATATAAAGGTTACTGAATCCCAGGTCATTTTATTTTTTGTTGTATTGCTGTCAAATTCAAGAATTAATTTAATCTAGGGAAAAAAAACAAGAATTTGCAGTTTGGACGAAATAGAGTCAGTACACTTCAATTTTGTTTATTACTTTTTCAAAACAACTTGGATTTTCATCAAACTATGTAGCTATCTTACATATATATTAAGGTTACTGAATCCCAGGTCATTTTATTTTTTGTTGTATTGCTGTCAAATTCAAGACTTAATTTAATCTAGGTAAAAAAAGTTAGAATTTGCAGTTTGGACGAAATAGAGACAGTACACTTTAATTTTTTTGATAACTTTTTCAAAACAACTTGGATTTTCATCAAACTATGTAGCTATCTTACATATATATTAAGGTTACTGAATCCCAGGTCATTTTATTTTTTGTTGTATTGATGTCAAATTCAAGAATTAATTTAATCTAGGAAAAAAAAAGTTAGAATTTGCAGTTTGGACGAAATAGAGACAGTACACTTTAATTTTTTTAATAACTTTTTCAAAACAACTTGGATTTTCATCAAACTATGTAGCTATCTTACATATATATTAAGGTTACTGAATCCCAGGTCATTTTATTTTTTGTTTTATTGCTGTCAAATTCAAGACTTAAATTAATCTAGGTAAAAAAAGTTAGAATTTGCAGTTTGGACGAAATAGAGACAGTACACATTATTTTTTTTAATAACTTTTTTAAAACAACTTGGATTTTCATCAAACTATGTAGCTATCTTACATATATATTAAGGTTAATGAATCCCAGGTCATTTTATTTTTTGTTGTATTGCTGTCAAATTCAAGAATTAATTTAATCTAGGAAAAAAAACCAAGAATTTGCAGTTTGGACGAAATAGAGTCAGTACACTTTAATTTTTTTAATAACTTTTTCAAAACAACTTGGATTTTCATCAAACTATGTAGCTATCTTACATATATATTAAGGTTACTGAATCCCAGGTCATTTTATTTTTTGTTTTATTGCTGTCATATTCAAGAATTAAATTAATCTAGGTAAAAAAAGTTAGAATTTGCAGTTCGGACGAAATAGAGACAGTACACATTATTTTTTTTAATAACTTTTTCAAAACAACTTGGATTTTCATCAAACTATGTAGCTATCTTACATATATATTAAGGTTACTGAATCCCAGGTCATTTTATTTTTTGTTGTATTGCTGTCAAATTCAAGACTTAATTTAATCTAGGTAAAAAAAGTTAGAATTTGCAGTTTGGACGAAATAGAGACGGTACACTTTAATTTTTTTAATAACTTTTTCAAAACAACTTGGATTTTCATCAAACTATGTAGCTATCTTACATATATATTAAGGTTACTGAATCCCAGGTCATTTTATTTTTTGTTTTATTGCTGTCAAATTCAAGAATTAAATTAATCTAGGTAAAAAAAGTTAGAATTTGCAGTTCGGACGAAATAGAGACAGTACACATTATTTTTTTTAATAACTTTTTCAAAACAACTTGGATTTTCATCAAACTATGTAGCTATCTTACATATATATTAAGGTTAATGAATCCCAGGTCATTTTTTTTTTGTTGTATTGCTGTCAAATTCAAGAATTAATTTAATCTAGGAAAAAAAAGTTAGAATTTGCAGTTTGGACGAAATAGAGACAGTACACTTTAATTTTTTTAATAACTTTTTCAAAACAACTTGTATTTTCATCAAACTATGTAGCTATCTTACATATATATAAAGGTTACTGAATCCCAGGTCATTTTATTTTTTGTTGTATTGCTGTCAAATTCAAGAATTAATTTAATCTAGGGAAAAAAAACAAGAATTTGCAGTTTGGACGAAATAGAGTCAGTACACTTCAATTTTGTTTATTACTTTTTCAAAACAACTTGGATTTTCATCAAACTATGTAGCTATCTTACATATATATTAAGGTTACTGAATCCCAGGTCATTTTATTTTTTGTTGTATTGCTGTCAAATTCAAGACTTAATTTAATCTAGGTAAAAAAAGTTAGAATTTGCAGTTTGGACGAAATAGAGACAGTACACTTTAATTTTTTTGATAACTTTTTCAAAACAACTTGGATTTTCATCAAACTATGTAGCTATCTTACATATATATTAAGGTTACTGAATCCCAGGTCATTTTATTTTTTGTTGTATTGATGTCAAATTCAAGAATTAATTTAATCTAGGAAAAAAAAAGTTAGAATTTGCAGTTTGGACGAAATAGAGACAGTACACTTTAATTTTTTTAATAACTTTTTCAAAACAACTTGGATTTTCATCAAACTATGTAGCTATCTTACATATATATTAAGGTTACTGAATCATAGGTCATTTTATTTTTTGTTTTATTGCTGTCAAATTCAAGACTTAAATTAATCTAGGTAAAAAAAGTTAGAATTTGCAGTTTGGACGAAATAGAGACAGTACACATTATTTTTTTTAATAACTTTTTTAAAACAACTTGGATTTTCATCAAACTATGTAGCTATCTTACATATATATTAAGGTTAATGAATCCCAGGTCATTTTATTTTTTGTTGTATTGCTGTCAAATTCAAGAATTAATTTAATCTAGGAAAAAAAACCAAGAATTTGCAGTTTGGACGAAATAGAGTCAGTACACTTTAATTTTTTTAATAACTTTTTCAAAACAACTTGGATTTTCATCAAACTATGTAGCTATCTTACATATATATTAAGGTTACTGAATCCCAGGTCATTTTATTTTTTGTTTTATTGCTGTCATATTCAAGAATTAAATTAATCTAGGTAAAAAAAGTTAGAATTTGCAGTTCGGACGAAATAGAGACAGTACACATTATTTTTTTTAATAACTTTTTCAAAACAACTTGGATTTTCATCAAACTATGTAGCTATCTTACATATATATTAAGGTTACTGAATCCCAGGTCATTTTATTTTTTGTTGTATTGCTGTCAAATTCAAGACTTAATTTAATCTAGGTAAAAAAAGTTAGAATTTGCAGTTTGGACGAAATAGAGACGGTACACTTTAATTTTTTTAATAACTTTTTCAAAACAACTTGGATTTTCATCAAACTATGTAGCTATCTTACATATATATTAAGGTTACTGAATCCCAGGTCATTTTATTTTTTGTTTTATTGCTGTCAAATTCAAGAATTAAATTAATCTAGGTAAAAAAAGTTAGAATTTGCAGTTCGGACGAAATAGAGACAGTACACATTATTTTTTTTAATAACTTTTTCAAAACAACTTGGATTTTCATCAAACTATGTAGCTATCTTACATATATATTAAGGTTACTGAATCCCAGGTCATTTTATTTTTTGTTGTATTGCTGTCAAATTCAAGACTTAATTTAATCTAGGTAAAAAAAGTTAGAATTTGCAGTTTGGACGAAATAGAGACGGTACACTTTAATTTTTTTAATAACTTTTTCAAAACAACTTGGATTTTCATCAAACTATGTAGCTATCTTACATATATATTAAGGTTACTGAATCCCAGGTCATTTTATTTTTTGTTTTATTGCTGTCAAATTCAAGAATTAAATTAATCTAGGTAAAAAAAGTTAGAATTTGCAGTTCGGACGAAATAGAGACAGTACACATTATTTTTTTTAATAACTTTTTCAAAACAACTTGGATTTTCATCAAACTATGTAGCTATCTTACATATATATTAAGGTTAATGAATCCCAGGTCATTTTTTTTTTGTTGTATTGCTGTCAAATTCAAGAATTAATTTAATCTAGGAAAAAAAAGTTAGAATTTGCAGTTTGGACGAAATAGAGACAGTACACTTTAATTTTTTTAATAACTTTTTCAAAACAACTTGTATTTTCATCAAACTATGTAGCTATCTTACATATATATAAAGGTTACTGAATCCCAGGTCATTTTATTTTTTGTTGTATTGCTGTCAAATTCAAGAATTAATTTAATCTAGCGAAAAAAAACAAGAATTTGCAGTTTGGACGAAATAGAGTCAGTACACTTCAATTTTGTTTATTACTTTTTCAAAACAACTTGGATTTTCATCAAACTATGTAGCTATCTTACATATATATTAAGGTTACTGAATCCCAGGTCATTTTATTTTTTGTTGTATTGCTGTCAAATTCAAGACTTAATTTAATCTAGGTAAAAAAAGTTAGAATTTGCAGTTTGGACGAAATAGAGACAGTACACTTTAATTTTTTTGATAACTTTTTCAAAACAACTTGGATTTTCATCAAACTATGTAGCTATCTTACATATATATTAAGGTTACTGAATCCCAGGTCATTTTATTTTTTGTTGTATTGATGTCAAATTCAAGAATTAATTTAATCTAGGAAAAAAAAAGTTAGAATTTGCAGTTTGGACGAAATAGAGACAGTACACTTTAATTTTTTTAATAACTTTTTCAAAACAACTTGGATTTTCATCAAACTATGTAGCTATCTTACATATATATTAAGGTTACTGAATCCCAGGTCATTTTATTTTTTGTTTTATTGCTGTCAAATTCAAGACTTAAATTAATCTAGGTAAAAAAAGTTAGAATTTGCAGTTTGGACGAAATAGAGACAGTACACATTATTTTTTTTAATAACTTTTTTAAAACAACTTGGATTTTCATCAAACTATGTAGCTATCTTACATATATATTAAGGTTAATGAATCCCAGGTCATTTTATTTTTTGTTGTATTGCTGTCAAATTCAAGAATTAATTTAATCTAGGAAAAAAAACCAAGAATTTGCAGTTTGGACGAAATAGAGTCAGTACACTTTAATTTTTTTAATAACTTTTTCAAAACAACTTGGATTTTCATCAAACTATGTAGCTATCTTACATATATATTAAGGTTACTGAATCCCAGGTCATTTTATTTTTTGTTTTATTGCTGTCATATTCAAGAATTAAATTAATCTAGGTAAAAAAAGTTAGAATTTGCAGTTCGGACGAAATAGAGACAGTACACATTATTTTTTTTAATAACTTTTTCAAAACAACTTGGATTTTCATCAAACTATGTAGCTATCTTACATATATATTAAGGTTACTGAATCCCAGGTCATTTTATTTTTTGTTGTATTGCTGTCAAATTCAAGACTTAATTTAATCTAGGTAAAAAAAGTTAGAATTTGCAGTTTGGACGAAATAGAGACGGTACACTTTAATTTTTTTAATAACTTTTTCAAAACAACTTGGATTTTCATCAAACTATGTAGCTATCTTACATATATATTAAGGTTACTGAATCCCAGGTCATTTTATTTTTTGTTTTATTGCTGTCAAATTCAAGAATTAAATTAATCTAGGTAAAAAAAGTTAGAATTTGCAGTTCGGACGAAATAGAGACAGTACACATTATTTTTTTTAATAACTTTTTCAAAACAACTTGGATTTTCATCAAACTATGTAGCTATCTTACATATATATTAAGGTTAATGAATCCCAGGTCATTTTTTTTTTGTTGTATTGCTGTCAAATTCAAGAATTAATTTAATCTAGGAAAAAAAAACAAGAATTTGCAGTTTGGACGAAATAGAGTCAGTACACTTTAATTTTTTTAATAACTTTTTCAAAACAACTTGGATTTTCATCAAACTATGTAGCTATCTTACATATATATTAAGCTTACTGAATCCCAGGTCATTTTATTTTTTGTTGTATTGCTGTGAAATTCAAGAATTAATTTAATCTAGGTAAAAAAAGTTAGAATTTGCAGTTCAGACGAAATAGAGACAGTACACTTTAATTTTTTTAATAACTTTTTCAAAACAACTTGGATTTTCATCAAACTATGTAGCTATCTTACATATACATTAAGGTTACTGAATCCAAGGTCATTTTATTTTTTGTTGTATTGCTGTCAAATTCAAGAAATAATTTAATCTAGGTAAAAAAAGTTAGAATTTGCAGTTCGGACGAAATAGAGACAGTACACTTTAATTCTTTTAACAACTTTTTCAAAACAACTTGGATTTTCATCAAACTATGTAGCTATCTTACATATATATTAAGGTTACTGAATCCAAGGTCATTTTATTTTTTGTTTTATTGCTGTCAAATTCAAGAATTAAATTAATCTAGGTAAAAAAAGTTAGAATTTGCAGTTCGGACGAAATAGAGACAGTATACATTATTTTTTTTAATAACTTTTTCAAAACAACTTGGATTTTCATCAAACTATGTAGCTATCTTACATATATATTAAGGTTAATGAATCCCAGGTCATTTTTTTGTTGTTGTATTGCTGTCAAATTCAAGAATTAATTTAATCTAGGAAAAAAAAACAAGAATTTGCAGTTTGGACGAAATAGAGTCAGTACACTTTAATTCTTTTAACAACTTTTTCAAAACAACTTGGATTTTCATCAAACTATGTAGCTATCTTACATATATATTAAGGTTACTGAATCCCAGGTCATTTTATTTTTTGTTTTATTGCTGTCAAATTCAAGAATTAAATTAATCTAGGTAAAAAAAGTTAGAATTTGCAGTTCGGACGAAATAGAGACAGTACACATTATTTTTTTTAATAACTTTTTCAAAACAACTTGGATTTTCATCAAACTATGTAGCTATCTTACATATATATTAAGGTTAATGAATCCCAGGTCATTTTTTTGTTGTTGTATTGCTGTCAAATTCAAGAATTAATTTAATCTAGGAAAAAAAAACAAGAATTTGCAGTTTGGACGAAATAGAGTCAGTACACTTTAATTTTTTTAATAACTTTTTTAAAACAACTTGGATTTTCATCAAACTATGTAGCTATCTTACATATATATTAAGCTTACTGAATCCCAGGTCATTTTATTTTTTGTTGTATTGCTGTGAAATTCAAGAATTAATTTAATCTAGGTAAAAAAAGTTAGAATTTGCAGTTCAGACGAAATAGAGACAGTACACTTTAATTTTTTTAATAACTTTTTCAAAACAACTTGGATTTTCATCAAACTATGTAGCTATCTTACATATACATTAAGGTTACTGAATCCCAGGTCATTTTATTTTTTGTTGTATTGCTGTCAAATTCAAGAAATAATTTAATCTAGGTAAAAAAAGTTAGAATTTGCAGTTCGGACGAAATAGAGACAGTACACTTTAATTCTTTTAATAACTTTTTCAAAACAACTTGGATTTTCATCAAACTATGTAGCTATCTTACATATACATTAAGGTTACTGAATCCCAGGTCATTTTATTTTTTGTTGTATTGCTGTCAAATTCAAGAAATAATTTAATCTAGGTAAAAAAAGTTAGAATTTGCAGTTCGGACAAAATAGAGACATTACACTTAAATTTTTTTAATAACTTTTTCAAAACAACTTGGATTTTCATCAAACTATGTAGCTATCTAACATATATATTAAGCTTACTGAATCCCAGGTCATTTTATTTTTTGTTGTATTGCTGTCAAATTTTAGAAAAAGATACTTCCCTGAACCTAACCCTAACACTTAACCTTGACCCCAACCTAAAACCCTGACAAAAAAAAATTATAGTACAACATTTCCTTCAGAGAGGTTGGAAAGTCCGGCAGTACACTTGAGTAAAACCAATAAGTTTCTATCCTCTCTATTGCATTTTTATCTTTTCAGAACAGTTCACATTAAGAAAATATCTCTACTCGAATCCATTATACACCTGTTTGAAGATTGAAATGAAAAGCACTTTTAATACTTTGTACCTTAAAATATTTTGGAAATTTCTGACGCATGCGCAGTCACAAAAACGACAAATATTCGCAGAGTTGAAATTGGCACCTCACTTACCCTTGTCAAAGTGATTCCCTGAACCTAACTCTTACATTGAACCATGACCCTAACCTAAAACCCCGACTTAAAAAAAAAATACAAATACAAAAAAGAAGATCTGGTATGATTGCCAATGAGACAGCTATCCACAAAGGAATGAAATGACACACTCATGAACAACTGTAAGTAACCGTACGGCCTTCAACAATGAGCAAAACACATACCGCATAGTCAGCTATAAAACGCTCCAATAAGACAATGTGAAACAATTCTAAGGAAAAACGGTTTCTTCAGAGTGGTCTGAAAAGTGCGGCCGTACACTGCAGTGATACCAATAAGGATCCACCCTCTAAATCGCCTTTAAGTCTTTTCGGAACAGTTTACTTTCAGGAAATATCTCTCTTCAAATCCATTTTATACCTGTTAGAAGATTGAAGTCTGAGGCACTCTTCATTCTTTGTACTTAGATATATTTTTGGAAATTTCTGACGCATGCGCAGTCCAAGAAAAAGGCAGACATGCACAGAAATTAAACAGGACACCTAACTAACAGTCGTCAAGACAACTTCCCTCGTCAAAGTTACTTTCCTAAACCTAGCCCTAAGACTTAACCTTGACCCTAACCTAAAACCGTGACAAAAAGACAAAAAAATATATACTACAAACGTTTCTTCAGAGAGGTCGGAAAGTGCGGCCGTACACTTTTGTAAAACCAATAAGTTTCCATCCTCTATATCGCCTTTTCGTCTTTTCGGAACAGTTAACTTTAAGAAAATATCTCTATTCGAATCCATTCTACACCTGATTGAAGGTTGAATTCAAAGGCACTTTTCATACTCTGTACTTTGAAATATTTTTTGGAAATTTCTGACGCATACGCATACGCATACGCATACGCAAATAGGGCAAATATTGGAAGAGATAAAAAGGTGCACCTCACTCACCCTCTTCAAAATCCACTGCCCTCGTCAAAGTTACTACCCTGACCCTTACCCTATCACTAACCTTGATCCTAACCCAAACACTGACCAAAAAAAACCCCAAAAAAACCAGAAACGTGTCTTCAGAGAAGTCTGAAAGTGCGGCTTTACACTTAAGTAAATCCAATAAGTTTACATCCTTTACTCTGTCTTTGCATCTTTTCGGAACAGTCAACATTAAGAAAATATCTCTATTCGAATCCATTCTACACCTGTTTGAAGATTGAAGTCTGAGGCACTTTTCATTTTCTGTACTTAAATATATTTTTATAAATTTCTGACGCATGCGCAGTCACAAGAAAAAGGCAGACATGCGCAAAGTTCAAAAGGACACCTCACTTACACTCGTCAACTTCCCTCGTCAAAGATACTTCCCTGAACCTAACCCTTACACTTAACCTTGACCCAAACCTTAAACCCTGACAAAAAATATATTACAACCGTTTCTTCAGAGAGGTCGGAAAGTGCGGCAGTCCACTTGAGTAAAAACAATAAGTTTCCATCCTCTATACTGCATTTTTATTTTTTCAGAACAGTTAGCATTAAGAAAATATCTCTACTCGAATCCATTATACACCTGTTTGAAGATTGAAATGAAAGGCACTTTTAATACTTTGTACCTGGAAATATTTTGGAAATTTCTGACGCATGCGCAGTCATAAAAAGGACAAACATTTGCAGAGTTGAAAAGGGCACCTCACTTACCCTTGTCAAAGTCACTTCCCTGAACCTAACTCAAACATTGAACCTTGACCCTAACCTAAAACCCTGACTTAATTTTTTTTTTATAAAAATACAAAAAAGAAGATCTGGTATGATTGCCTATGAGACAACTATCCACAAAAGAACAAAATGACACAGACATGAACAACTGTAAGTCACTGTACGGCCTTCAACAATGAGCAAAACACATACCGCATAGTCAGCTATAAAACGCCCCAATAAGACAATGTAAAACAATTCTAAGGAGAAACTTTTTTTCAGAGAGGTCGGAAAGTGCGGCCGTACACTGCAGTGATACCAATAAGGTTTCACCCTCTAGATCGCCTTTTAGTCTTTTCGGAACAGTTTACTTTCAGGAAATATCTCTCTTCAAATCCATTTTATACCTGTTAGAAGATTGAAGTCTGAGGCACTCTTCATTCTCTGTACTTAGAATGAACTTAAATATATTTTTGGAAATTTCTGACGCATGCGCAGTCCAAGAAAAAGGCAGACATGCACAGAAATTAAACAGGACACCTTACAAACAGTCGTCAACTTCCCTCGTCAAAGTTACTTTCCTAAACCTAGCCCTAAGACGTAACCTAGCCCTAAGACTTAACCTTGACCCTAACCTAAAACCCTGACAAAAAGACAAAAAAATATATACTACAAACGTTTCTTCAGAGAGGTCGGAAAGTGCGGCCGTACACTTTTGTAAAACCAATAAGTTTCCATCCTCTATATCGCCTTTTCGTCTTTTCGGAACAGTTAACTTTAAGAAAATATCTCTATTCGAATCCATTCTACACCTAATTGAAGGTTGAATTCAAAGGCACTTTTCATACTCTGTACTTGAATATATTTTTGGAAATTTCTGACGCATGCGCAGTTACAAGAAAAAGACAGACATGTACAGAAGTTAAAAAGGACACCTCACTCACACTCGTCAACTTCCCTCGTCAAAGATACTTCCCTGAACCTAATCCTTACACTTAACCTTGACCCCAACCTAAAACCCTGACAAAAAATATATTACAACCGTTTCTTCAGAGAGGTCGGAAAGTGAGGCAGTCCATTTGAGTAAAAACAATAAGTTTCCATCCTCTATATTGCATTTTTATCTTTTCAGAACAGTTAACATTAAGAAAATATCTCTACTCGAATCCATTATACACCTGTTTGAAGATTGAAATGAAAGGCACTTTTAATACTTTGTACCTGGAAATATTTTGGAAATTTCTGACGCATGCGCAGTCATAAAAAGGACAAAAATTCGCAGAGTTGAAAAGGGCACCTCACCTACCCTTGTCAAAGTCACTTCCCTGAACTTACTCAAACATTGAACCTTGACCCTAACCTAAAACCCTGACTTAATTTTTTTTTTTTATAAAAATACAAAAAAGAAGACCTGGTATGATTGCCTATGAGACAACTATCCACAAAAGAACAAAATGACACAGACATGAACAACTGTAAGTCACTGTACGGCCTTAACAATGAGCAAAACACATACCGCATAGTCAGCTATAAAACGCCCCAATAAGACAATGTAAAACAATTCTAAGGAGAAACTTTTTTTCAGAGAGGTCGGAAAGTGCGGCTGTACACTGCAGTGATACCAATAAGGTTCCACCCTCTAGATCACCTTTTAGTCTTTTCGGAACAGTTTGCTTTCAGGAAATATCTCTCTTCAAATCTATTTTATACCTGTTAGAAGATTGAAGTCTGAGGCACTCTTCATTCTCTGTACTTAGATATATTTTTGGAAATTTCTGACGCATGCGCAGTCCAAGAAAAAGGCAGACATGCACAGAAATTAAACAGGACACCTTACAAACAGTCGTCAACTTCCCTCGTCAAAGTTACTCTCCTAAACCTAGCCCTAAGACGTAACCTAGCCCTAAGACTTAACCTTGACCCTAACCTAAAACCCTGACAAAAAGACAAAAAAATATATACTACAAACGTTTCTTCAGAGAGGTCGGAAAGTGCGGCCGTACACTTTTGTAAAACCAATAAGTTTCCATCCTCTATATCGCCTTTTCGTCTTTCCGAAACAGTTAACTTTAAGAAAATATCACTATTCGAATCCATTCTACACCTAATTGAAGGTTGAATTCAAAGGCACTTTTCATACTCTGTACTTGAATATATTTTTGGAAATTTCTGACGCATGCGCAGTTACAAGAAAAAGGCAGACATGTACAGAAGTTAAAAAGGACACCTCACTCACACTCGTCAACTTCCCTCGTCAAAGATACTTCCCTGAACCTAACCCTTACACTTAACCTTGACCCCAACCTAAAACCCTGACAAAAAATATATTACAACCGTTTCTTCAGAGAGGTCGGAAAGTGAGGCAGTCCATTTGAGTAAAAACAATAAGTTTCCATCCTCTATATTGCATTTTTATCTTTTCAGAACAGATTACATTAAGAAAATATCTCTACTCGAATCCATTATACACCTGTTTGAAGATTGAAATGAGAGGCACTTTTAATACTTTGTACCTGGAAATATTTTGGAAATTTCTGACGCATGCGCAGTCATAAAAAGGACAAAAATTCGCAGAGTTGAAAAGGGCACCTCACTTACCCTTGTCAAAGTCACTTCCCTGAACCTAACTCAAACATTGAACCTTGACCCTAACCTAAAACCCTGACTTAATTTTTTTTTTCATAAAAATACAAAAAAGAAGATCTGGTATGATTGCCTATGAGACAACTATCCACAAAAGAACAAAATGACACAGACATGAACAACTGTAAGTCACTGTACGGCCTTCAACAATGAGCAAAACACATACCGCATAGTCAGCTATAAAACGCCCCAATAAGACAATGTAAAACAATTCTAAGGAGAAACTTTTTTTCAGAGAGGTCGAAAAGTACGGCCGTACACTGCAGTGATACCAATAAGGTTCCACCCTCTAGATCGCCTTTTAGTCTTTTCGGAACAGTTTGCTTTCAGGAAATATCTCTCTTCAAATTCATTTTATACCTGTTAGAAGATTGAAGTCTGAGGCACTCTTCATTCTCTGTACTTAGATATATTTTTGGAAATTTCTGACGCATGCGCAGTCCAAGAAAAAGGCAGACATGCACAGAAATTAAAGAGGACACCTGACTAACAGTCGTCAACTTCCCTCGTCAAAGTTACTTTCCAAAACCTAGCCCTAAGACTTAACCTTGACCCTAACCTAAAACCCTGACAAAAAGACAAAAAAATATATACTACAAACGTTTCTTCGGAGAGGTCAGAAAGTGCGACCGTACACTTTTGTAAAACCAATAAGTTTACATCCTCTATATCGCCTTTTCGTTTTTTCGGAACAGTTAACTTTAAGAAAATATCTCTATTCGAATCCATTCTACACCTAATTGAAGGTTGAATTCAAAGGCACTTTTCATACTCTGTACCTAAAAGCATTAAAAAGTGATAAAATTATGTGTTTCTATATATTCTTGAACTGGTCTGATAATTGATTACTTTAGAAGAGTCAGGTGAGTAATATTTATATCGATCTAAATAAAAAGTGACACTACTTCTTTAATTTTATTAATATTCTTGTACTGATTTCACATTTCATGTATTTACTTATTTCAAAACATGCTGTTTCAAATTGTAATGTTTAATAATGTTAGAATATTATGCAACGGCTTTACCATTGTGTCAGTTTTGGCACTAAGGATGAAAAGTTTTACAAAAAAGGAAAGTTCTAGTAGTCTTAATTTACTTATATTTATGCTAAAGGCATTAAATAGTGACAAAATTTCTTTTGTTTCTAAATAATCTTAAACTGGTCTGATAATTGATTACTTTTTTAAACTTCAAATTGGTTTGTTAGACATTAATGACAAGAAATTTAAGTTAAGAAATTTTAAACAATGTTGTCGCATAAAATAAAGATGCTAATATTTTCTATTTATTAGAAAATAATACAACGACATTAAAATTCTGTTCTTTTAGCCAATACAGAGAAATAAATTTACTAAAATTGATAGCTTTAGAAGAGTCAGGTGAGTAATATTTATATCGATCTCAATAAAAAGTGACACTACTTCTTGTATTTTATTAATATTCTTGTACTGGTTTCATATTCAGATATTTTAAAACATGCTGTCTCAAATTGTAATGTTTAATTCTGTTAGAATATTATACAACAGCATTATCATTCTGTTATTGAAGCACTTAGGAAGAAAAGATTTACAAAAAATGAAAGTTCTAGTAGTCTTATGTTACTTATATTTAAGCTAAAAGCATTAAAAAGTGATAAAATTATGTGTTTCTTTATATTCTTGAACTGGTCTGATAATTGACTACTTTTTAAACTTCAGATTGGTTTGTTAGACATTAATCGAAGAAATTTAAGTTAAGAAAAAAAAAATTGATGTCGCATAAAATAAAGATGCTATTATTTTCTATTTAATTAGAAAATTATACAACAACATTTAAATTCTGTTCTTTTTGCCAATATGGATGAATAATTTCACTAAATTGATAGCTTTAGAAGAGTCAGGTTAGTAATATTGATATTGATCTCGATAAAAAGTGACACTACTTCTTGTATTTTATTAATATTCTTCTACTGGTTTCATATTCAGATATTTTAAAACATGCTGTCTCAAATACCTACATAGTTTGATGAAAATTCCAGTTGATTTGAAAAAGTTATTAAAAAATTTAAAGTGTACTATCTCTATTTTGTCCGAATTGCAAATCCTAGCTTTTTTATACCAAGCTAACTTTAAATTCTTAAATTTTACAGCAATACAACAAATAACTAATTGACATGGGATTCAGTAAGCTTAATATATATATAGGATAGCCGCATAGTTTGAAGAACATCCAAGTTGTTTGAAAAAGTTATTAAAAAAATTAAAGTGTACTATGTCCATTTTGTTCAAACTGCAAATTCTAGCTTTTTTGACCTAGAGTAATTTAATTTTTAAATTTTTCAGCAATACAACAAAAAACTAAATGACATGGGATTCAGTAAGCTTAATATATATCTAAGATACCTACATAGTTTGATGAAAATTCAAGTTGATTTGAAAAAGTTAATAAAAAAATTAAAGTGTACTATCTCTATTTTGTCCGAATTGCAAATCCTAGCTTTTTTATACCAAGATAACTTTAATTCTTAAATTTTACAGCAATACAACAGATAACTAATTGACATGGGATTCAGTAAGCTTAATATATATGTAAGATAGCTGCAAAGTTTGAAGAACATCCAAGTTGATTTGAAAAAGTTATCAAAAAAATTAAAGTGTACTATCTCTATTTTGTTCGAACTGCAAATTCTAGCTTTTTTGACCTAGATTAATTTAATTTTTAAATTTTACAGCAATACAACAAAAAATTCAATGACATGGGATTCAGTAAGCTTAATATATATCTAAGATACCTACATAGTTTAATGAAAATTCAAGTTGATTTGAAAAAGTTATTAAAAAATTTAAAGTGTACTATCTCTATTTTGTCCGAATTGCAAATCCTAGCTTTTTTATACCAAGATAACTTTAATTCTTAAATTTTACAGCAATACAACAAATAACTAATTGACATGGGATTCAGTAAGCTTAATATATATGTAAGATAGCTGCAAAGTTTGAAGAACATCCAAGTTGATTTGAAAAAGTTATCAAAAAAATTAAAGTGTACTATCTCTATTTTGTTCGAACTGCAAATTCTAGCTTTTTTTGACCTAGATTAATTTAATTTTTAAATTTTACAGCAATACAACAAAAAACTCAATGACATGGGATTCAGTAAGCTTAATATATATCTAAGATACCTACATAGTTTGATGAAAATCCAAGTTGATTTGAAAAAGTTATTAAAAAATTTAAAGTGTACTATCTCTATTTTGTCCGAATTGCAAATCCTAGCTTTTTTATACCAAGATAACTTTAATTCTTAAATTTTACAGCAATACAACAAATAACGAATTGACATCATAGTTTGATGAACATCCAAGTTGATTTGAAAAAGTTATTAAAAAAATTAAAGAGGACTATGTCCATTTTGTTCGAACTGAAAATTCTAGCTTTTTTGACCCAGAGTAATTTAATTTTTAAATTTTACAGCAATACAACAAAAAACTAAATGACATGGAATTCAGTAAGCTTAATAAATATCTAAGATACCTACATAGTTTGATGAAAATCCAAGTTGATTTGAAAAAGTTATTAAAAAATTTAAAGTGTACTATCTCTATTTTGTCCGAATTGCAAATCCTAGCTTTTTTATACCAAGATAACTTTAAATTCTTAAATTTTACAGCAATACAACAAATAACTAATTGACATGGGATTCAGTAAGCTTAATATATATATAGGATAGCCGCATAGTTTGAAGAACATCCAAGTTGTTTGAAAAAGTTATTAAAAAAATTAAAGTGTACTATGTCCATTTTGTTCAAACTGCAAATTCTAGCTTTTTTGACCTAGAGTAATTTAATTTTTAAATTTTTCAGCAATACAACAAAAAACTAAATGACATGGGATTCAGTAAGCTTAATATATATCTAAGATACCTACATAGTTTGATGAA
The DNA here is from genome assembly GCF_963676685.1 of Mytilus edulis. Classification (NCBI taxonomy): domain Eukaryota; kingdom Metazoa; phylum Mollusca; class Bivalvia; order Mytilida; family Mytilidae; genus Mytilus; species Mytilus edulis. The sequence goes on from NW_027268026.1 coordinate 26,057, forward strand.
AATTCAAGTTGATTTGAAAAAGTTATTAAAAAAATTAAAGTGTACTATCTCTATTTTGTCCGAATTGCAAATCCTAGCTTTTTTATACCAAGATAACTTTAATTTTTAAATTTTACAGCAATACAACAAATAACTAATTGACATGGGATTCAGTAAGCTTAATATATATATAGGATAGCCGCATAGTTTGAAGAACATCCAAGTTGTTTGAAAAAGTTATTAAAAAAATTAAAGTGTACTATGTCCATTTTGTTCAAACTGCAAATTCTAGCTTTTTTGACCTAGAGTAATTTAATTTTTAAATTTTTCAGCAATACAACAAAAAACTAAATGACATGGGATTCAGTAAGCTTAATATATATCTAAGATACCTACATAGTTTGATGAAAATTCAAGTTGATTTGAAAAAGTTATTAAAAAAATTAAAGTGTACTATCTCTATTTTGTCCGAATTGCAAATCCTAGCTTTTTTATACCAAGATAACTTTAATTCTTAAATTTTACAGCAATACAACAAATAACTAATTGACATGGGATTCAGTAAGCTTAATATATATGTAAGATAGCTGCAAAGTTTGAAGAACATCCAAGTTGATTTGAAAAAGTTATCAAAAAAATTAAAGTGTACTATCTCTATTTTGTTCGAACTGCAAATTCTAGCTTTTTTGACCTAGATTAATTTAATTTTTAAATTTTACAGCAATACAACAAAAAATTCAATGACATGGGATTCAGTAAGCTTAATATATATCTAAGATACCTACATAGTTTAATGAAAATTCAAGTTGATTTGAAAAAGTTATTAAAAAATTTAAAGTGTACTATCTCTATTTTGTCCGAATTGCAAATCCTAGCTTTTTTATACCAAGATAACTTTAATTCTTAAATTTTACAGCAATACAACAAATAACTAATTGACATGGGATTCAGTAAGCTTAATATATATGTAAGATAGCTGCAAAGTTTGAAGAACATCCAAGTTGATTTGAAAAAGTTATCAAAAAAATTAAAGTGTACTATCTCTATTTTGTTCGAACTGCAAATTCTAGCTTTTTTTGACCTAGATTAATTTAATTTTTAAATTTTACAGCAATACAACAAAAAACTCAATGACATGGGATTCAGTAAGCTTAATATATATCTAAGATACCTACATAGTTTGATGAAAATCCAAGTTGATTTGAAAAAGTTATTAAAAAATTTAAAGTGTACTATCTCTATTTTGTCCGAATTGCAAATCCTAGCTTTTTTATACCAAGATAACTTTAATTCTTAAATTTTACAGCAATACAACAAATAACGAATTGACATCATAGTTTGATGAACATCCAAGTTGATTTGAAAAAGTTATTAAAAAAATTAAAGAGGACTATGTCCATTTTGTTCGAACTGAAAATTCTAGCTTTTTTGACCCAGAGTAATTTAATTTTTAAATTTTACAGCAATACAACAAAAAACTAAATGACATGGAATTCAGTAAGCTTAATAAATATCTAAGATACCTACATAGTTTGATGAAAATCCAAGTTGATTTGAAAAAGTTATTAAAAAATTTAAAGTGTACTATCTCTATTTTGTCCGAATTGCAAATCCTAGCTTTTTTATACCAAGATAACTTTAAATTCTTAAATTTTACAGCAATACAACAAATAACTAATTGACATGGGATTCAGTAAGCTTAATATATATATAGGATAGCCGCATAGTTTGAAGAACATCCAAGTTGTTTGAAAAAGTTATTAAAAAAATTAAAGTGTACTATGTCCATTTTGTTCAAACTGCAAATTCTAGCTTTTTTGACCTAGAGTAATTTAATTTTTAAATTTTTCAGCAATACAACAAAAAACTAAATGACATGGGATTCAGTAAGCTTAATATATATCTAAGATACCTACATAGTTTGATGAAAATTCAAGTTGATTTGAAAAAGTTATTAAAAAAATTAAAGTGTACTATCTCTATTTTGTCCGAATTGCAAATCCTAGCTTTTTTATACCAAGATAACTTTAATTTTTAAATTTTACAGCAATACAACAGATAACTAATTGACATGGGATTCAGTAAGCTTAATATATATGTAAGATAGCTGCAAAGTTTGAAGAACATCCAAGTTGATTTGAAAAAGTTATCAAAAAAATTAAAGTGTACTATCTCTATTTTGTTCGAACTGCAAATTCTAGCTTTTTTCACCTAGATTAATTTAATTTTTAAATTTTACAGCAATACAACAAAAAACTCAATGACATGGGATTCAGTAAGCTTGATATATATCTAAGATACCTACATAGTTTGATGAAAATTCAAGTTGATTTGAAAAAGTTATTAAAAAATTTAAAGTGTACTATCTCTATTTTGTCTGAATTGCAAATCCTAGCTTTTTTATACCAAGATAACTTTAATTCTTAAATTTTACAGCAATACAACAAATAACGAATTGACATGGGATTCAGTAAGCTTAATATTTATGTAAGATAGTTGCATAGTTTGATGAACATCCAAGTTGATTTGAAAAAGTTATTAAAAAAATTAAGGTGTACTATGTCCATTTTGTTCGAACTGAAAATTCTAGCTTTTTTGACCCAGAGTAATTTAATTTTTAAATTTTACAGCAATACAACAAAAAACTAAATGACATGGAATTCAGTAAGCTTAATATATATCTAAGATACCTACATAGTTTGATGAAAATCCAAGTTGATTTGAAAAAGTTATTAAAAAATTTAAAGTGTACTATCTCTATTTTGTCCGAATTGCAAATCCTAGCTTTTTTATACCAAGATAACTTTAAATTCTTAAATTTTACAGCAATACAACAAATAACTAATTGACATGGGATTCAGTAAGCTTAATATATATATAGGATAGCCGCATAGTTTGAAGAACATCCAAGTTGTTTGAAAAAGTTATTAAAAAAATTAAAGTGTACTATGTCCATTTTGTTCAAACTGCAAATTCTAGCTTTTTTGACCTAGAGTAATTTAATTTTTAAATTTTTCAGCAATACAACAAAAAACTAAATGACATTGGATTCAGTAAGCTTAATTTATGTCTAAGATACCTACATAGTTTGATGAAAATTCAAGTTGATTTGAAAAAGTTATTAAAAAAATTAAAGTGTACTATCTCTATTTTGTCCGAATTGCAAATCCTAGCTTTTTTATACCAAGATAACTTTAATTTTTAAATTTTACAGCAATACAACAAATAACTAATTGACATGGGATTCAGTAAGCTTAATATATATGTAAGATAGCTGCAAAGTTTGAAGAACATCCAAGTTGATTTGAAAAAGTTATCAAAAAAATTAAAGTGTACTATCTCTATTTTGTTCGAACTGCAAATTCTAGCTTTTTTATACCAAGATAACTTTAATTCTTAAATTTTACAGCAATACAACAAATAACGAATTGACATGGGATTCAGTAAGCTTAATATTTATGTAAGATAGTTGCATAGTTTGATGAACATCCAAGTTGATTTGAAAAAGTTATTAAAAAAATTAAAGTGTACTATGTCCATTTTGTTCGAACTGAAATTTCTAGCTTTTTTGACCCAGAGTAATTTAATTTTTAAATTTTACAGCAATACAACAAAAAACTAAATGACATGGAATTCAGTAAGCTTAATAAATATCTAAGACACCTACATAGTTTGATGAAAATCCAAGTTGATTTGAAAAAGTTATTAAAAAATTTAAAGTGTACTATCTCTATTTTGTCCTAATTGCAAATCCTAGCTTTTTTATACCAAGATAACTTTAAATTCTTAAATTTTACAGCAATACAACAAATAACTAATTGACATGGGATTCAGTAAGCTTAATATATATATAGGATAGCCGCATAGTTTGAAGAACATCCAAGTTGTTTGAAAAAGTTATTAAAAAAATTAAAGTGTACTACATGTATGTCCATTTTGTTCAAACTGCAAATTCTAGCTTTTTTGACCTAGAGTAATTTAATTTTTAAATTTTTCAGCAATACAACAAAAAACTAAATGACATGGGATTCAGTAAGCTTAATATATATCTAAGATACCTACATAGTTTGATGAAAATTCAAGTTGATTTGAAAAAGTTATTAAAAAAATTAAAGTGTACTATCTCTATTTTGTCCGAATTGCAAATCCTAGCTTTTTTATACCAAGATAACTTTAATTCTTAAATTTTACAGCAATACAACAAATAACTAATTGACATGGGATTCAGTAAGCTTAATATATATGTAAGATAGCTGCAAAGTTTGAAGAACATCCAAGTTGATTTGAAAAAGTTATTAAAAATTTAAAGTGTACTATCTCTATTTTGTCCGAATTGCAAATCCTAGCTTTTTTATACCAAGATAACTTTTTAATTCTTAAATTTTACAGCAATACAACAAATAACGAATTGACATGGGATTCAGTAAGCTTAATATTTATGTAAGATAGTTGCATAGTTTGATGAACATCCAAGTTGATTTGAAAAAGTTATTAAAAATTTAAAGTGTACTATCTCTATTTTGTCCGAATTGCAAATCCTAGCTTTTTTATACCAAGATAACTTTTTAATTCTTAAATTTTACAGCAATACAACAAATAACGAATTGACACGGGATTCAGTAAGCTTTATATTTATGTAAGATAGTTGCATAGTTTGATGAACATCCAAGTTGATTTGAAAAAGTTATTAAAAAAATTAAAGTGTACTATGTCCATTTTGTTCGAACTAAAAATTCTAGCTTTTTTGACCCAGAGTAATTTAATTTTTAAATTTTACAGCAATACAACAAAAAACTAAATGACATGGAATTCAGTAAGCTTAATAAATATCTAAGATACCTACATAGTTTGATGAAAATCCAAGTTGATTTGAAAAAGTTATTAAAAAATTTAAAGTGTACTATCTCTATTTTGTCCGAATTGCAAATCCTAGCTTTTTTATACCAAGATAACTTAATTCTTAAATTTTACAGCAATACAACAAATAACTAATTGACCTGGGATTCAATAAGCTTAATATATATGTAAGATAGCTGCATAGTTTGATGAACATCCAAGTTGATTTGAAAAAGTTAATAAAAAAATTAAAGTGTACTATCTCTATTTTCTCCGAATTGCAAATCCTAGCTTTTTTTATACCAAGATAACTTTAAATTCTTAAATTTTACAGCAATACAACAAATAACTAATTGACATGGGATTCAGTAAGCTTAATATATATGTAAGATAGCTGCAAAGTTTGAAGAACATCCAAGTTGATTTGAAAAAGTTATCAAAAAAATTAAAGTGTACTATCTCTATTTTGTTCAGTTTGTTTCACCCTCAGCTGCCACTATATGTAATGCTAAAATTGAAAGAAAAAAATTGTTTTTGACTTGTCGCGAAAAAAATAGATTGTTTTTCGCCATTGGTGAAAAAAAAAATTGTCCAGAAAAAAAAACCATGGCCCCCCCCCAGAAAATCAAATGGTTGCTGCCTTATTGACATAATTTAGAATGAAAAAATAACATTTTATAAAAAGGAATATATCGAGCAACAATTAAAATAAAGAAATGAATAAATAGATTAATGAATAACTTGATAAATAAAGAAAAGAAAGAATTTTAAAAAATCGGAACGCCTATATGTGCAATAAATTTATATAGTACTTAATGCATAAGACACGTAATGTAAGTTGACCTTTTTGCGGTGTATGACAAGATTCAAATAACATACGTCCATTTATGTTAGGGTACTCTTTGTAACAGTAAGTCAATTGATATATGTTCTTACATTGCAAGCAAAACAGTTTTTATTGCGTGTGTTGAGTATTTACTGCTTAATATTTCTTATTCTGCATAAGCCAATTGACCTCTCGAAGGAGTATTTGAATATCTAAAAGATGGATGATTTGTATCAATAAAGAGTGTTGAAGTTTGTCATACACTGTGCGAAGAAATTTTTTTGTTAATCTTCATAGAATCCAGGGGACATTGTCGTCCCGAACCAGCTGGTCGTCCCGATTACGATTGTCGTCCCGAACCAGCTGGTCGTCCCGATTACGAATGTCGTCCCGAAAAAGATGATCGTCCAGCATCTGCGGGACGACGACTTATGCTTCCGTACGATAATTGTCACATAAAAAGGAAAATTTTAAAAAAGTCTTCAGTATAAGTTTGTCAAGCACAAAGATAAGGTCAGTTTTATTTATATATGTTCTTGTCCAATTATGTTAGGGTAAACTTTGAAATAGCAAGCCAGTTGCAATTGCATATGTTATACACTGTAAGAAAGACAGTTTACATTGCGTGTCTTCTTTCTAAACTATACCATATTTCGTATTGTATATAGGCCAATTGCCGTCTCGAACAATTATTTGCCCATCACAGTAGATTGTGTTTCAATAAAGCGTGTTGAGGTTTGTCACTGTCCGAAGATAATTTTTTGATGCATTACTTATTCACTCATCTGACATTGCGTGTCTTATTTACAAACTACTTTTTATTTCTATTGTACATAGACCAATCGTCATTTTTTGGTATAAATCCTTAATTAATATTGGGGATAACACAGTTATTTAAAAGTGTTAAGGTTTGGCAAACACTCCCAGCACATCAGTTTTTGTTCCATTACTTGAGATCACATATTAAGCATCCGGGAGGACATTGTCGTCCCGACCAAAATTGTCGTCCCGAAAAGTTGATCGATCCGTATCTGCGGGACGACGATTGATGCTTCCGCACGAAAATTGTCACATATAGAAAGACAAATTTCAAAATGATATCAAAAAGATTCTTTTCATACACTTTAAGAAAGTCAGTTTTTATATTAACTTTCGTCCATTAATATTCGGGGTTACAAAGTCAATTTGAGGGACAATTAACATTGTGTGTCTTATTGATCAATTACTGTTGTATTTTTAATGTACATATACCAATTGTTGTCTTAAACTAGTGTTGTATAAATCATTTCGTTCATTAATATTTGGGGTAACACAGTCAATTTAAAGTGTTAAGGTTTGGCAAACACTTCCCATTCATCAGTTTTGTTCCATTACTTGATCACATATTTAGCATCCGGGAGGACATTGTCGTCCCGACAAAAATTGTCGTCCCTTCAAAAATTTAATGTTGTCTTCCATCATGATAGGGACAATTGCCATAGCGTGTCTTATTTACAAACTACTTTTTTATTTCTATTGTACATAGACCAATCGTCATTTTTTTGTATAAATCCTTAATTAATATTGGTGTTAACACAGTTATTAAAAAGTGTTAAGGTTTGGCAAATACTCCCAGCACATCAGTTTTTGTTGCATTACTTGAGATCACATATTAAGCATCCGGGAGGACATTGTCGTCCCGAAAAGTTGATCGATCCGTAGAAAATGTCGTCTTAAACTAGTGTTGTAATAATCATTTCGTCCATTAATATTTGGGGTAACACAGGGCTAGGATTATACCTACCAGTTATACCAGAAGAAAATGATCAACCCGCACCTTCGGCGCGATGTCTATGCTTCTGCACGAAAATTAACACATAAAAGGGAAAATTTATAAAAGTATTCACTATAGGCTTGTCATACTCTGTAATAAGATCAGTTTCAATATGATTTTTGTTCAATTTATTTTAAAGGAAATGTTTAAACATTAAGTCCATCAAATGTTGTCATCCCCCAAGAGACAGCCAGTTAACATTGCGTGTCTTATTTATAAACTACATCATATTTTTATTGTATAGATGCCAATAGACATCTTGAACAATATTTTATTTAATTAATTCGTCCTTTTATGTTAGAGAAAACTGTGTTATATTAAATGTTTTCATACAACGCGAGAAAGATATATTACATTCCGCGTCTTATTTATTAAGTACTTCCTAATTTGTTTGTGCATTAGTCAATTGATGTCTTGAACGATTATTCTTAAACAAAATATCGCCCATTTATGTTGGGGTTAACAGTAAGTCAGTCAAAAATGTTCTCATACACCGTGAAAAAGATTGATGACATTTCGCGTTTTATCTTTTAACTCTATTAATTCTAAATTTCAGATTGTCACTTAGAAGATCTATCATTTCAATTATTTAGTGCTAGCAACTACAATCATGAAAGCTATCGTACAAATAAGTAACTTCAACAAGAGGTTTAAACTGGTTGAGAATGAACGTCGATTCAAGAGAGCATGTGAACAGATTGTCCATTTGAATCACTCTTTAGACGCACTTGGAAACAGATACAAAAAAGCCATGACTGACAACAAGTCTTTCCAATACTCTCTACGTCTACGTATAGCAGTTGTTGAAGGAGTGCGCAACATGTTCTACGGCTACGCTTACCAGAAAGCAGAATCCGTGGCCGAAATTAGGCAAGAACTGTTCGATGAAGTAGTTGACATTATTTCAGAAGATCATTAAGCAGACACTGAGATGTATGCTTGAAGACGGTAGAATAGATGAAAAAAAGTGATATTTTGTGTATCGATTATTCATGCAAAAGTCTTTTTCTTTTTTATTTTTCTTTGATTTTTCAAAGGAAATACATGTGTAGTTGAAATAAAATATTACAATACACGAGCTACATTTATTCAATTGTAAGATGATTTAATCAAATTCATGATTTGATTACAATAAATCATGATTAATAAAGAGATATGTTTGACAATATCTCTACTGACTCGTGCCTTAACTACTAGGTTTGGCTTTGTACTAGTTTTAGATTTCAAACCTTTTTCATCTGGTCGTCGATGGTTGGTTTTGTGTGGACGTGGCGCACGTCAGCCGTATTATTTTTTTTACCTAGGTTTCTTTTGTTGGCTATTAATTGTTTGTTTCTCTGTCGTATATTTTCTCCAATTTATTTGTATTGTAGTCCTGACATGTAGTGTTATCATTTTAATGTTATATTTAATATTGCCATAAAAGCAGGAGGTTTGGCATGCAACAAAGCCAGGTTCAATCCGCCATTTTTTGTCTTAGTCAGGACAATGTCCATTGTTAAATCATAGTTCGTTTCTGTGTGTATTATATTTTAATGGGGTTCGTGTTGTTTATTCTTAGGTTTTCTATGGTGTTTCATATGTACTATTGCTTTTCTGTTTGTCTTTTTCATTTTTAGCCATGGCGTTGTCAGTTTGTTTTAGATTTATGAGTTTGACTGTCCCTTTGGTATCTTTCGTCCCTCTTTTAATTATGTGTTTCTGTTGTATCGTAGTCTACCTCTTATATTTGATGTGTTTCCCTCAGATTTAGTTTGTAACCCGGATTTGATGTTTTCTCAATCGATTTATGAATTTCGAACAGCGGTATACTACTGTTACCTTTATTTTCCCCAAAGACTAGTAATATATATCCCTGCCGAGATAAAGTAAGACCTTCAACATATTTATTTTAAAGAATTTTTTGTTTGGGTCTTTATTCCTAAATGATGTGACAATTATTGAAACATAAGTCGTCGTTTCGAGGATACTTGTCCAGCATCTTTTTCGGGACGACCATCTTAAGCGGGAAGATCATCTGTTTCGGGACGACAATGTATTTGAATAGAGAGATTTTTTTTTAAAGTTAACTGTTAATAAAGATAAAAAAAAAAGCGATCTAGAGGCCGGAAAGTCATTTAATCCGATCCACTGATAAAGTAAGACCTCCAAAATAACAGTTTATAGTTAGAATTACCGTTAGGGTAAGGGTAATAGTAAGGGTCAATGTTAAGGTTTGCGATAAGGTTCATCACCTTTTTCGGGACGACCATCGTAATCGGGACGAGCATCTCTTTCGTAACGACAATGGATTTAAATTATTTTTTTTTTTTGAAAGTTAACTTTTCCGAAATGATATTTTGTGTATCGTTTATTCATGCAAAGTCTTTTTCTTTTTTTATTTTTCTTTGATTTTTCAAAGGAAATACATGTGTACTTGAAATGAAATATTACAATACACGAGCTACATTATTCAATTGTAAGATGATTTAATCTAATTCATGATTTGATTACAATAAATCATGATTAATAAAGAGATATGTTTGACAATATCTCTATTGACTCGTGCCTTAACTACTAGGTTTGGCTTTGTACTTGTTTTAGATTTCAAACCTTTTTCATCTGGTCGTCGATGGTTGGTTTTGTGTGGACGTGGCGCACGTCAGCCGTATTATTTTTTTTACCTAGGTTTCTTTTGTTGGCTATTAATTGTTTGTTGCTCTGTCGTATATTTTCTCCAATTTATTTGTATTGTAGTCCTGACATGTAGTGTTATCATTTTAATGTTATATTTAATATTGCCATAAAAGCAGGAGGTTTGGCATGCAACAAAGCCAGGTTTAATCCGCCATTTTTTCTCTTAGTCAGGACAATGTCCATTGTTAAATCATAGTTCGTTTCTGTGTGTATTATATTTTAATGGGGTTCGTGTTGTTTATTCTTAGGTTTTCTATGGTGTTTCATATGTACTATTGCTTTTCTGTTTGTCTTTTTCATTTTTAGCCATGGCGTTGTCAGTTTGTTTTAGATTTATGAGTTTGACTGTCCCTTTGGTATCTTTCGTCCCTCTTTTAATTATGTGTTTCTGTTGTATCGTAGTCCACCTCTTATATTTGATGTGTTTCCCTCAGATTTAGTTTGTAACCCGGATTTGATGTTTTCTCAATCGATTTATGAATTTCGAACAGCGGTATACTACTGTTACCTTTATTTTCCCCAAAGACTAGTAATATATATCCCTGCCGAGATAAAGTAAGGCCTTCAACATATTTATTTTAAAGAATTTTTTGTTTGGGTCTTTATTCCTAAATGATGTGACAATTATTGAAACATAAGTCGTCGTTTCGAGGATACTTGTCCAGCATCTTTTTCGGGACGACCATCTTAAACGGGAAGATCATCTGTTTCGGGACGACAATGTATTTGAATAGAGAAATTTTTTTTAAAGTAAACTGTTAATAAAGATAAAAAAAAGCGGTCTAGAGGCCGGAAACTCATTGAATCCGATCCACTGATAAAGTAAGACCTCCAAAATAACAGTTTATAGTTAGAATTACCGTTAGGGTAAGGGTAATAGTAAGGGTCAATGTTAAGGTTTGCGATAAGATTCATCACCTTTTTCGGGACGAGCATCTCTTTCGTAACGACAATGGATTTAAATATAGATATTTTTTTTGAAAGTTAACTTTTCCGAAAAGATAAATAGAAAATCTACAGGACGGAAATTTATTGTTATGTTGGCCCTTTGAGGTCATATTTTAATTATTTCAATCCGATCAGACCAAGTAAGACCTTCAACATAACAATTTAGAGATAGGGTAAGGGTTAGAATAAGGGTTTAGGTCAGGATTAAGTTTAACGTTTGCGTTAATTAGAATATCTAAACCAAGACTACGGCAAAGATTATCGTTATATTTTGTATAGGTGTTTGGGTTAATGTTGGCGATAGGCTTTAATCTCAAACAAACATTTCTTAAGTGAGGTCGGAAAGTGCAGCCGTACACTTTAGTAAAACCAATAAGTTGCTATCCTCTAGATCGTCTTTTCAACTTTAAGAAAATATCTCTATTCGAATTCATTCTACACCTGTTTGACGATTGAAGTCAAAGGCACTTTTCATACTTTGTACATAGATATAATTTTTTGAAATTTCTGACGCATGCGCAGTCACAAAAAGGGCAAACATTCGAAAAGATGAAACAGTGCACCTTACTAACCCTCGTCAAAGTCCACTGCCCACGTTAACACACTGACCAAAAAAAAAACAAAAAAAAAACAAACAGAGAAGACGAAAAGTGCGGCCGTACACTTCAGTCAATCCAATAACCATAACCTGACCCTCTACCCTCCTTAGTGAAAAACTCAATAACCTACCCATTCCAAGATAAAGCAAGGCTGTAAATACAACGATTTCAACACATATATGGATATGTTTCAAACCCCTGTCCTTTTCATGAAAGTGACCTACCAAATAAGAATTTGTGCTGGGTTTTTAATAACATGAGCGACACGAATGGTGCCATATGTAGAGTTGAATCTGCTAACCCTCGTCAAAGTCCACTGCCCTCGTTAAAATTACTACCTTGAACCTAACACTAACACTTACCTTGACCCTAACCCAAACACTGACCAAAAAAAAACAAAAAAAAACAAATAGAAACGTGTTTACAGAGAGGTCGGAAAGTGCGGCCGTACACTTCAGTCAATCCAATAACCATAACCTGACCCTCTACCCTCCAAAACACGAAGTTTTAGTGAAAAACTCAGTTCAGTATTTCATACACGGTGATAAGACAAATTACATTCCATGTCTTATCGTACCAGGGATACGGGTTGATCAGCCTTTTCGAGATGACCATCTTAATCGGTACAAACATGTTTGAACTTAATTGTTATATATACAATAAACAATTGATGTATTTTCCTCTTTTTTTTCTTTATTTGTTCTACAAAATATAAATACTAACACAACATTTTTAACAGAATATAATAGTGTAACCCGTTTAAACAAAAACAAAAATAGACATGCCTCATAGAAAAAAAAGTTCAAAAATATAACCGCTCTGAAATCATTCATTGTCCATATTCGTTGAATAACAATTTCGACTCAATTGCAACGTCTCATACACTTTTTCGTGTTCCCACTTCTCATTCAGTGTTAATATGCTCCTCTCTGTCATGTCTTCTCTCCTGAAAGGTATATAAAAGGGCTAATGTTATTTTATATAATTGTTTTATTTATTATGGAATGAAACCTATTTTTGTCCTTTGCATTACTATATTAAACAATTGTTACAACTATATCTGATGACGTCTTCGAGCCGTTATTGTCTGTAATATAACATTTATCTGCGAAACAATGTCATTTGCTATTTTGGTGCATTCTTCTTTAAAAGAATACATTTTTATCGATTATTATTATAATACTAACCATCCATTAAGTTTCTGTCTTTTCTGTTTTGATAGTGCTTTCGTTAAACTTTGGCACTGCAAAAGGAATGCTGTGTTGTTAAGCAGAAAATGACATTTTGTTCAAAACGTGATGCAAGTATGTTTGTTTTGTTCATACTTTTAACGACAAAATTATTTTTATGTCTACCTGTACGAATTTCAAACGCGCATTTTTACACCAGCAATGAAAACCTTCTTTCCTTGACGGGTAGACTTTATATACATAAATTAAGTGGTACAAGAAAAGCAAAATGAGTATGTTAATTTTGATGTATGCCTTTTTGTGATTCTTCGTTACATTTGTTGTTTTATAGTGATATTAAGATGATAACACAATAATGACTGCTGTACCCCTATTTTTGACATTTTTACTCTTTGAGTATGTTTGTTTTGTTCATACATCGTTGACAATGTAATGGAATTTGATGCGACTGTCATACAAGTGAGAGGTTTAGCTAGCAATAAAACCAGGTTCAATCCACCATTTTCTACATTAGAAAATGCCTGTACCAAGTCAGGAATATGACAGTTGTTATCCATTCGTTTGATGTGTTTGGACTTTTGATTCTGCCTTTTGATTTTGGATTTTCCTTTTGAATTTTCCTCGGAGTTCGGTATTTTTGTGTTTTTACTTTTTTCTTTCTAATAGCATCTGTATATGAGATGAATTGAAAAAGACAAATTTGGTATACGTATAAATTTGTTTGCAATTAAGATGAGAAGTTCGCAGGTATATATTTAAAACTGATTTTGACATTCATGTGGGTTATCAGTAAATCTTCTGTTTATAAAAAAACTCTAAGCATTTGTCAAATATCACGATCACCACTTGATCCAAAAGACAGCTATTTTTTCAAAATATACTATACGTACTTTTAATATCTTTTATAACCTCTGTTGAATTTCTTCCTATAAAAAAAAAGCGAAGTTGTTAGTATCTTGTATTGTTTTATACACGTCAAGTTAATATACGGGTCATGTACTACAGGTATATTTCATATGTACTTACTTTTTAGTTTCCTTTTTTCTGGTATAATTTGATGCGAGTGACTGTTCTGCCTGGGCGAAATTGGTGACCAATTGGTGGGGTCAAGGCAGAGCTTGGCAATAACTGTAGAAATAAAGTAAAATATAAGAATACGGAATAAAACGTACGATGGTAACGATAAAGAATTGATTTTTGTAAACAGTTTCTTCAAAACAAGTACATAAAAAAGTAAGCCAAATAACGAAATATGTATGGATTTTCTATTAAGGCTCATAAACATACGTAGACATATATGCAATTCAAGTTTACCTGAAGATGCTGTAGGGGTTAATCCTAACTCTTCGAGTTCTATTTCCATCTCTTGCAATTCATTCTCATTACCATAATAATCATTTTCATCCATAAGTTCTGTGCGCATTCTACTTATTTGCATATGCTCACTTTTTGTTTTGCCTCTTAATTCACCTGCCTGAAAGAACATATAGTGTTTATTATATCACATACTTATAGTATATAAGGAGTATGTTCTTTGGATTGTTTTATGATTTGAGTACATATGATATTTTTTTCCTTTAGTTATATATTTTTCATTTTACAGATAAAATGTTAAATATAATATAAATAAACCCAGAATTCTTCCTCTGACTTTCCGTATGTTACCGCCTTTTTTCACTTACCATCTTTGTCAACTGTGTTAAACTTAATGTCTTAGGTGCGCCTTCATTTTTGTCATCAGTCAGATTGCCATATTCATTATATTTCTTATCATTTTCGATTTGTCTATCATCAGATCTTTTGACAACACTTTCGTTCACGGTTCGATGATATATCTGGCCTTTAATCTCACTGTTTACTTCTCCTCCTATTTCATGTATCTGAATAAAAATAATATATGTTTTTTTTTATCACTTCATCCAATATATTAAGTACTTTTGTTTTGTTTAACCAACTATATTATGTTTTATAAATATAAAAAGCTGAAATCTGTCAATAAGTATTCTGCAATGTCTGACTCAACTGTTTAGTTAACTATATTTTCATCCAATTTTCAATATATCCATAAGATTTCTGTTCCTTAACCTCATTTGTCTGCAAGAGATGAAACTTATTATGTTTAGCCGCCTTATCTGAGGTTAGGGTTAGGGTTTTATGTGTGTGATTGTAGTTTTTCATGATGTAAGAAGGGAATGAGTGCAAATAAGAAAACTCTCCTTAGATTTTTTAAACTAAACCATTATATGTCACAAAGAATGGTCTTGAACACGAAATAGCCTGTGCTCATACTGAACATTAACAGAAACAGTCTTATCTACAAAATAACACTTTTTTGGACCACATCAACAATCATAAAGAACCAAACATCAGGTTCCTGACATAGGACTGGTACATATACAACGTTTATTAGAATATGAATAAACCCATTACTGTCCGTATGTTTCTGCGTTTGACCTACCATGTTTAATGACGTCCTCAAGTGTTTCTAATTTTTTGCCACCATTCAGATTGCCATGTTCACTATCTTTCTTTTCATTTACGTTTTGCTTAACGTCTTTCTCATCAGATCTTTTGTCAGCACTTTCATATACTGTTTCATGAGATATATGGTCTTTGTTAGCTGCAAAGAAATCATCTTAATCAAACTCGAACAAACAAGGCATATAAAAACACAACATAAAAAACTTACAAGTTAACCTCGCAATGCTTGTCACAACATTTCTTCACATTTTATTAAGACATTTCAACTAACAAGCTGAGGTTATGAAGAATTTTGTGTCGTGTCCACTTATATTTTATATGAAATTAGAGATAACTTTTCCACAGTATTATTACTATAAGTTCTTAAATTTAAAAGTTTGCTATTACAATACTTATTAATATAACACAAGTATTATTATTATAAGTTCTTCAATTCAAAACTGAGTAATGCAACAGAAAGAAACGAACTTATTTACCATTCTTTAATTCTGAAATAGTTCTTTGCAAATTGATATTCCCAGTGTTTATATCTCCTTTTAGTTCATGTACCTGAAAGAAAAAAAAACACACGTTATGTGTTATCACTTCATTCTATATGCTATCTGCTTTTACTCTACGTATTTTTCAATTTTTACCTTACAACTTGTTGTAAATGTGTTTTCATATATTTTCAATATTTACATAAGTTGTCTCTCTTTTTAATTTCATCGCCTGCAGGAGACTTATTATGTTCAACCACCTTATCTATTTTTTTTATCGTAGTAGTTCCCAGATTATTTTCCCTGTTTTACTTACCACTTGTGCCAACTGCGTTTTCATCCCATTTTCCATTTCTTAAAAAGATATTCAGTACATTTATGATTGAAAGAATAAACATAATGTACGACTTTTTTTACAAATAAATGGATGAAAAGAAATATAAAAACTGACCTTCTCACAGTGTCTGATTACTTTTATAAATTTTCCTTTTTATGTGAAATGTGTCGTGCAGAAGCAAAAAGTCTTCGTCCCGAAGATGAGGATTGATGAACTGTTTGGGATGTATCTAAACATTTAATAAGTAACTGTTGTAAAGTTTACACTGATATAAAAGAACAAATGTTCGTACAAAAAATGGTTCGAGACGTCCATTGGCTTATGTACAATGGTACAATATCTTGGTGTTGGAAGTGTTAAGCCATTAAAGTACTTAATAATATAAAATTGCGGTAGTAATTGGTTAATTATATATATTATCTAACTGTCGTAGGTACAAGACGCGAAATGTAAATTGTCTTTCTTCCGATGTATGAAAATATTGTACTGCCTTACTGTTACAAAGCTTACCCTTACATAAATGACCGATTTTGTATACAAATAATCGTTCAAGATGTCAATAGGCGTATGTACAATGGTACAATATGTTGGTGTTGGAAGTTTGCCATTACAATACTTATTAATATAACACATGTATTATTATTATAAGTTCTTCAATTTAAAACGAAAATCTGAGTAATGCAACAAGAAGAAACCAACTTATTTACCATCCTTTAATTCTGAAATAATTCTTTGCAAATTGATATTCCCAGTGTTTATATCTCCTCTTAATTCATGTACCTGAAAGAAAAAAATACACGTTATGTGTTATCACTTTATCATATATACTATCTGCTTATACTCTACGTATTTTTCAATGTCTATCTTACAACTTGTTTTAAATGTGTTTTCATCTAATTTTCAATATATACATAAGTTGTCTCTCTTTTAATTTCACCTGCCTGCAGGAGACTTATTATGTTCAACCATCTTATCTAATTTTGTTTATCGTAGTAGTTCCCAGATTATTTTCCCTGTTTTACTTACCACTTGTGCCAACTGCGTTTTCATCCAATTTTCCATTTCTTAAAAAGATATCCAGTAAATTTATGATTGAAAGAATAACATAATGTACGAATTTTTATACAAATAAATGGATGAAAAGAAATATAAAAACTGACCTTCTCACAGTGTCTGATTACTTTTATAAATTTTCCTTTTTATGTGAAATGTGTCGTGCAGAAGCAACAAGTCTTCGTCCCGAAGAAGAGGATTGATCAACTGTTTGGGATGTATCAAAACATTTAATAAGTAACTGTTGTAAAGTTTACACTGACATACAAGAACAAATGTTCGTACAAAAAATGGTTCGAGACGTCCATTGGCTTATGTACAATGGTACAATATTTTGGTGTTGCAAGTGTTAAGCCATTAAAGTACTTATTAATATAAAATTGTGGTAGTAATTGGTTAATTATATGTATTATCTAACTGTGAAGGTACAAGTCGCGAAACGTAAACTGTCTTTATCGTGGTGCATGAAAACACTTTACGGCCTTACTGTTACAAAGCTTATACTAACCTAAAATGAACGATTTTGTATACAAATAATCGTTCGAGACGTCAATAGGCTTATGTACAATGGGACAATATATTGGTGTTGGAATTGGAAGTGTTTGCCATCACAATATTTATTGATATACAATAGTAATTAAATAATTATATGTACATTGATTTTTTGTCGGGATGACAATGTCCTCCCGGATGCTTAATATGAGATCAAGTAATGGAATAAAACTATTGTGTTGGGTGGGAAGTTTTTTTCCAAACCTTCACACTTTAAATTGACTGTGTTACCCCCAAATATTAATGGACGAAATGATTTATACAACACTAGTTTAAGACGACAATTGGTCTATGCACATTAAAAATAACAAGTAATTGATCAATAAGACACACAATGTCAATTGTCCATCTAGTGGTGGAAGAAAACATTAAATTGACTTTGTAACCCCGAATATTAATGGACGAAAGTAAATATAAAAACTGACCTTCTTAAAGTGTATGAAAAGCCTCTTTTTTATATCTTTTTGAAATTTGTCTTTATATTTGTGACAAGTTTCGCGCGAAAGCATAAATCGTCGTCCCGCAGATACGGATCGATCAACTTTTCGGGACGACAATTTTGGTCGGGACGACAATGTCCTCCTTGATGCTAACTATGTGATCTCAAGTAATGGAACAAAACTGATGTATGGGGTGGGAAGTGTTTGCCAAACCTTAACACTTTAAATTGACTGTGTTACCCCAAATATTAATGGACGAAATGAATACAACACTAGTTTAAGACGACAATTAGTCTATGCACATCTATGTACATTAAAAATAAAAAGTAATTGATCAATAAGACACACAATTTCAATTGTCCCTCTAGTGGTGGAAGAAAACATTAAATTGACTTTGTAACCCCGAATATTAATGGACGAAAGTAAATATAAAAACTGACCTTCTTAAAGTGTATGAAAAGCCTCTTTTTGATATCTTTTTGAAATTTGTCTTTATATTTGTGACAAGTTTCGCGCGAAAGCATAAATCGTCGTCCCGCAGATACGGATCGATCAACTTTTCGGGACGACAATTTTAGTCGGGTCGACAATGTCCTCCTTGATGCTAAATATGTGATCTCAAGTAATGGAACAAAACTGATGTATGGGGTTGGAAGTGTTTGCCAAACCTTAACACTTTAAACTGACTGTGTTACCCCAAATATTAATGGACGAAATGATTTATACAACACTAGTTTAAGACGCCAATTGGTCTATGCACATTAAAAATAAATAGTAATTGATCAATAAGACACACAATGTCAATTGTCCCTATCATGATGGAAGACAACATTAAATTTTTGTCGGGACGACAATGTCCTCCCGGATGCTAAATATGTGATCAAGTAATTGAACAAAACTGATGTATGGGGTGGGAAGTGTTTGCCAAACCTTAACACTTTAAATTGACTGTGTTACCCCAAATATTAATGGACGAAATGATTTATACAACACTAGTTTAAGACGCCAATTGGTCTATGCACATTAAAAATAAAAAGTAATTGATCAATAAGACACACAATGTCAATTGTCCCTCTAGTGGTGGAAGAAAACATTAAATTGACTTTGTAACCCCGAATATTAATGGACGAAAGTAAATATAAAAACTGACCTTCTTAAAGTGTATGAAAAGCCTCTTTTTGATATCTTTTTGAAATTTGTCTTTATATATGTGACAATTTTCGCGCGGAAGCATAAATCGTCGTCCCGCAGATACGGCTCGATCAACTTTTCGGGACGACAATTTTGGTCGGGACGACAATGTCCTCCTTGATGCTAAATATGTGATCCCAAGTAATGGAACAAAACTGATGTATGGGGTGGGAAGTGTTTGCCAAACCTTAACACTTTAAATTGACTGTGTTACCCCAAATATTAATGGACGAAATGATTTATACAACACTAGTTTAAGACGCCAATTGGTCTATGCACATTAAAAATAACAAATAATTGATCAATAAGACACACAATGTCAATTGTCCCTCTAGTGGTGGAAGAAAACATTAAATTGACTTGGTAACCCCGAATATTAATGGACGAAAGTAAATATAAAAACTGACCTTCTTAAAGTGTATGAAAAGCCTCTTTTTGATATCTTTTTGAAATTTGTCTTTCTATATGTGACAATTTTCGCGCGAAAGCATAAATCGTCGTCCCGCAGATACGGA